>NW_026848174.1:26702-58472 GCF_030411735.1 Phialemonium atrogriseum | reverse complement strand
GTTGTTTTTTTAAAAATTTATTTTTTTTTTTTTGCTGTTTTTTTAACCCGGCTTGTGGTGTGTTTTAAAATTCCCAAAAAAAAACACCCCCCCCCCCCCCCCCCCCCCCCCCCCCCCCCCCCCCCCCCTTTTTTTAAAAAAAAATTTCTCGCATTAACCGCAAGTAACCCCAACTAACCACCTTCGGGCTGTCCCGAAACCCCGGAGTAGCGATCCCCTGAGCGATTCACTCCCCCAGTTCCCGTCAAGCGTGTACGCGTCGGACACGCACGGGTACGCTCCGGGACCCCTCATGATGTTCCTCGTCGGCGCCCTGGGCAACTCCAGCTTCTTCCGTACGGCCGTGAACGCCAGCACAAGCACACCCGCGGAACAGACAGCCGCATACCTCCGCATCTGCAGCACCGGCCTGCCCCTGGAATCTTTGGAGTACAACGTCAATGTCCCTCTCACCACCTCCGAGCAGTGCCGCCGAGCCGTAGCCACCTCCTTCGAACCCCGCGACCCGAGCCTCATCCTTTCTGACGTCGTCTACACGTGGTTCGCCGCCCTCACCTACCCCACAAACGTCGAGATCTTGGGCGCGGGGATCTACGTCGCCCAAGAGCAGTACCTCACCACCGCGGCCGCTGCGGGATCGTTTGTCGGCAAGTCTGTCTACACCTCGCCGGGCGTGACCATCACGAAGCCCGTCGTTCCCCTCCCCGTCAAGGTCGCCGTGTCGGTGCTGCTGGGCATCCAGATCGTGGCGCTGCTGGCCTTGGCTGGGTACATCTACTCGACGAAGACGTTCGGAACCCGCGTGGATGCCGTGGCGGTCATGGTCTTCGGGCTCAGGGCTCGCTCCAAGCTGCGCGGCGCGGCTGGCGTATGCCGGTTGGGACGGGTGAGAGAGAGTGACCTCAAGAACTTGGAGAAGGTTGACGGGCTGGAAGTCTTTCGCGAGGCAGCGGGTGGGCCAACGGCTGCTGGTACTGGTGCTGGCCGAGACGTGGAGCTGGTTGAAGGGGGTGGGTTCCGGATGTCAGATGAGACCATGTTGTCCGAGGTTTACGATGTTGATGCTCGTGGCATTCGCAATTAGATGAGACTTGGTTTGGCTTCCTACATGGAAACAGCCAAGGATATGGTTGTGATACCCTTAACCAACTAATCTATCTCCCTGGCTAGCATGTTGATGACTAGAGGAGATCAGTCTGTAATATTATCATAATTACTAGCCATATTCCCCTTTTCCCTTAATTACATTGTAGCTTCTAGATTCCCCATATAGTCAGACCTTGTTCTTGGGAAGAGGTGTGATTGAGACAGGTGGCATTTCTCTACAGGTAAGCAGCATCTATGATGGACAAGGGGTTTTCCAAAATGTAAATAAGTAAGTTTATAAGGGAGCTTAATGATGTCTTCGCGATAGCCTCTTTGGTAAATCTAGCGTCTAGGATAGCTTACCAGTGGCTTGCCAATCCCTTCAAGTCTCTCTCACAAGTCTGCTCCTAGGACAAATGCCAATCCCACCCATCATGTTCCGGCACAGCTTTTGGGAAGCCACGTACCGCATGCCCCACCCCTACCAGACCATACGCCCCCGCTCTCACCCATGCTCCGACCTTCCGAAAGCTTCATTCAAGACCACGACCAGCTAGCGAGCGGTCGGCGCCACAGCTCCGTCAACAAGTCCGACTGGACAAAGGTGGTGGAGCAGGCCCGCACCAGTCGACCATCGCCATCCTCGTTGCCTGTCATCAAGCACAACTGGGTAGGTGCCACCAGGTCCTTCGTGTCAGGACCCTTCGTTGATGACATTGCCGCCGCCAGAAGCGACTCGGAGTCATCTGCCGAGGAGCTGCTCCCTTTGCATGGGTCCCGCTATCTGCGTCCTATGTAGGGGAACGGGCTTGGCCCTCTGAGCGTCCAGCTCCCTTATCCCACGCCGAGACGACAGCAGCTGCACACGACTTCATCTAAACGACCAACTACCACCACAACCAGAACCAATACGCTCTGCTATCAGTCTCGGGGCGATTTGATTGGGTTTTGTCCATCACATCCACCAAAAATGGCTCGGTACCCGACGCGGTGGGTGGCAATCCTAGAGAAAGACGAGAAAGAGGACGAAGAGGATGAGGGTGGTGGTCGAAGACTCTCGCGCTCGTCACAGACACCCCAAGGCGCACGTTCGGCTCCCTTTTGCAGTGGATGGTCTTCTACGCTGTGCAAGATCGCAGTCATGCTAGGCGTTGCCAGTCTTGCTTCCTTTGCACAACAACGTCTGCATTTCCTACCCCCAAACGTTGGCATCGTGACAGTTGCAACCTGCACCTTGCATCCTTTGCCAAGGCGGTGGTCAAGTCTGAGGACCTCGTGGCTAGCTGCATGGCTGTTTCCTGTCTAATATGGAGGAGCTATGCGGGCTGCGTGGTAAGGAGGAGAAGAAGAGATGGTTAGTGTTTGGGAACAGACCGTCGTATTACAGCAACAAGTATATGAGACAGTTGAGGTTAAGGATTATCTTGTTGTTATTAACGGCATTAGGAAGTACGTCTAGAACTTGGTGGCGGCATCAAGCAAGTGGGCCAAGGACGAATAGGAGGATTTGGCCGCTGCGAGCTTTAGCGGCGCTACAACTCTCTCCACTACTAAGCCGAAAGCCTAGAACCTCCACTACTAAGCCGAAAGCCTAGAACCTCCACTACTAAGTAGAACAGATCTTACTACTGGGTAGCCGCATGTATGTACCAACCTGTACGGCTCTAGGCCCCTCGCGGCCACTCGGCGTGCGTCTTCTAGTAGCTTATGACGCATCCTCCTGCTCCTCCTCTGCCTTTGCCTGCCTCCCTGCCGCTGCCTACGCCAAGCTTGCGGCCTATAGCCTTGAGCTTGTCCTTGACACCATTGACCTAGCCTAACGCTTAGTTCTTCAGGCACAGCGCTGCCTGCTTGAGGTCATGTCTAAGCTGCTGCCTAGTTGCTACTTGGCGAGAGGGGGTTGGGGTATGCTGTTGCAGCTGCTGGTGCTATGCTTCCTGTGTTCCTAGTCGAGGCAGAATTGCAACTCTATGGCCAACGTCTTGGTCGAGAGCCACTTGTCTAGGAGGATGGGATGACTGTGGGGCTGTAATTAGTTGCGCGGGGTGGGCGGGTAGCTGCTTGAGTAAGGCGCTAACCCCACAAACTTTTAGATCTTGGCGCCCGATAATGACCTCCTCTGACGCGGCCACTTATCCGGAAAACCTCAGCCGTTAGGCTAAGAATTTCAAACCTCGATCCCTCTCCCATCTTCGATTTCTCTCGCGACATGCCACCCCCTTTTCAACATACCTCCGTATTGACCCTTATTGCTGATAGGAATGTCCGAAGAAAACTTGGAAAGTGCTTTGGACAGTCCGGGGTCGAGGGCAGTCGCCAAGCTCGCGCGTAAGAGAGCTACAGATCGCCGTGCCCAGTGGGCTGCACGTCAACGACGACAGCAGTACATCGACTCACTACTTCGCCAAATCGATGTCTTATCCGGTCTTCCTCACGACCAAGTCCACGATTTCTTCCAGACAAACGAACGTTTGAGGGCTGAGAATGAGCAGCTGCGAAACAGAACTGGTGCCCTGCTTGACGACAGGCCCGAGAACGGTGACGGCGCTAGTAGCGCAACCAGCTCGCCGCTTCAGCTGCTGCACAATAAGAACCGTATGTAGGGGAACGACTGGCCAAGATTCCCACTGACAATTGTCAGATTCTAGCTCTCACGATCCTTCAATCCTTTATGAGCATTTCGACAGCGATACGGCAACGACAGTGCAACCTCCTTGCAGTCCACAACACCCACGACTTGAATTGTTTCAGTGCCTTCCTTATACCGTGCCACCAACTTGCCTACCCGACCGAATTCTTGCCAATTTTGTGCTCGAGATGAAGCGCAATGAAACATCTACTAAGCTATGCGCCACCTGTCCTGACATATGGTTGCTTTGCCAACCTCGACCACCTCAGCTGAGCAGATGTCCTTCGGTGGTGTTGATTGACATTATCAGCACATTTCCGGATATCATGTGTCTATCAGAACAGGTGGCCTCCTTCATCTTCATGTATAAACTACTACATGTGAGCATCTACAGCCTACAGGACGTGTAGTGTCTGCTGACGGTCTTCGAGTGGGAGTGTTATCCCACCCTCGAAAGCTACAACAGCATACCCGAGTGGCTTCGTCCGACCCCAATCCAACTCCGGCTTCCTCACCCTGCCTGGATGGACAGAATCCCATGGTAGGCACCCGCCGTGGCTCACAATGAACTGACTAATAATAAAATGGACTTAACAGGCCGGGCATGAGAGCCTATCTCATCAACCAGCAAGAGAGATTCAAATACGACGAGTTTTTAACCTTTTACACGGCGGCCGTGACAGTCTCTTGGCCATACCCTGAGACAGACATCCTTATCTCGTGTCATTCTGAATCCTGTTGCAGCCAGATCAGGATTAATCCCGTCTTCGAACACCATGTGATGAACCTCGATACATGGAGCTTGAAGGACTCATTCCTGAAACGCTTCCCCGTGTTCAAGGATACACTAGGCCATTGAACCTATTATACAGTACTGGAATCGCGAAGGGTCGTTTCAAACTTTGACTGGCGGTCAAAAACTGCACGAAAAAAGGTCGCGCCAGCCCTTGTCTGAGACTGGGGGCATTCCTAGAGCACCTCCAAACATGTCGTCCCTGAAAGACTCGTACACTCCTTCAACCTCTCTGAACCTTCCTCCAAACACGAGTATCGCTCTTCCATACATGTCGTGGGATAAAAGGTGTGCTGCAGCGATGGCGGGTTGAATGGGGTCCTGGTTCTCGAAGACGTATGGCTCCTCTTTCCCTGCATTGACCGGCTTCCCTGGGGTGTTCCTCTGCGCAAAAGAGTCCCCGAGATTTGTCACAACCGGGCCGGGTGCCACCGAATTCAAGCAGATTCCGAAGTTCTCATACAAGTCTAGGCTTGCAGCTCGCAAAATTCCTATCACTCCATGCTTCCATGCTGTCAGACTCGCTATTGAAAAGTCGAATGGGACCGCATACCTTTGACGAAACATATATCGGGATCCCAGGAGTCTCGTAACCGGACATGGAAGAAGTCATGACGATGTGTCCAGGCACTTTCAGTTTTCTGAACCAGTGGACTGCGAGCTTGACTGTATTCAGCACGCCTTTCAGACTGTGCAGCGTCGAAGCATTTGTCAGTAAGTCTGTCTCGCCATGATCGAGGCCTTGTGCATCGTACTTAACGTCGATGGCGGTATAGCTCATCCCCAACAGCTTTCCGTCCTTTCCAAAATGGTCTTCGAACAGATGCTCGAGCTCTCCAATGCCCGCATTGGCAAACACGTAATCCACTGCCCCAAACTTCTCGATGCAAGCGTCAAAACTCGCTACCATGGACGGCCATGAGGACACATCGGTGTGGACAAAAAGCACATTCGAAGGCAGCTGCTGTAGCACTTCGGGTTGTGGTTTCTTGTAATCAGCAATCACCACGCCTTTGGCCCCCTTTTGAGCAAACAGCTTCGCACAGGCAAGGCCGATGCCAGATCCGCCACCTATTCTTGTTAGCGAATGTTCATTTATTGGCAAGGCATTTTCACACCTGTGATGTAGACAACTTTGCCCGTAGCCAGAGGAACGTCATCGATTTTCAGGGGCAGAAGGGAACCGGTGTCGGACATTTTCGTCTTCTTGCTCTTGTCATAGAGCTTGTAGCAATAGGAGGAGGTAAGGTATCTCTCCTCGGCTGTTCGGTCGTCCTTGTTGCTGAACCACCCATCATATATATGTCTGTCCAGCTTGATAGCAGCTTATCGACACCGAGGGCCTGTTGGGTCTGCGGAGGTGAGGTGGTCAGGGGTCAAGAACCCCTCTTGATTCATGCTGAATCAGTGGTCCACACCTTCAAGCTCTCCCCGCAATTTGGCGCGAGCCCTCGGCATTCTAGCACCAGTTCTAGCAATGTGGGGCTACACGCTAGCAATGGTCGTGCCATAGAGCTATGTCAGTCAGTACTCTGTATCAGTGGCAGTCAGTATCCGACAGAGCCAACAGCTGCTCCCTCCTTGGGTTCTTAAATGAGAGATACCGTCGCGTGTAGAATTCATTTCCTGGTCTATCTGCACTGACAAGGCGAGAGAGCTCAGAACAACATCCAGAATCAATCATTATCTGTAATTCATTATTACTGCCTACATTTCTCAGGATGGGATCTCTTACAGACATTCCCAACGGCATGGCCAACGGCTATGTTGTCAGTGACAGGGTGCATTCTGATCCGGATCCAATCCGAGTCCTTTGCGTGGGCGCTGGTGCCGGCGGCCTTTGTCTGGCATACAAAATGAAGCTCCATATGTCCAATTATGAATTGGTCTGCTACGAAAAGTTAGTCTTCTAGTCTCGAGTGACAAGAGACGTGCAAGTTACTGACATGGAAACTTCTATCCCAGAAATGACGAAGCTGGCGGGTAAGTCCTCCCGAGCAACTTTGGTGATCAACTTCCCGTTCTTACTCTTTATCAAGCGTTTGGCATGAAAATCGATATCCCGGCGTGAGTCAGACTGTTCCAATTCTGATTCTGATTCCGAGACTAAGAAAATCATCCATCTAGTGTGCCTGCGACATACCAGCCCATGTTTACACGTACTCGTTTGAGCCGAATCCATCGTGGTCGACGTTCTATGCATAGTAAGTGCGCCCATATTGCGTTGGCCGGCCGCTGTTGCTCATTGTTCTTCAAAGCGCGCCCGAGATCAAGAAGTATTTCACGGACTTCCAAGCCAAGTACGGACTGCAGCAGTACATCAAATTCAATTCTCGCGTCACCTCGGCGGCCTGGAACGAGGAGGAAGGGAAATACCATGTGGAAGTCGAAACACCCGAAGGACCAAAGCAGGATTGGTGCCATGTCTTGATCAATGGTTCCGGCATTCTCAATGACTGGAAATGTCGGACATCCCATCATATCTGCTTGACTTGAGGGCTGAACGCTGACTCCCATGACAGGGCCAAACATCCCGGGCCTGCACGACTTCAAGGGAACGCTGCTCCACAGCGCACACTGGGACGAGTCCGCCGTCTACAAAGGAAAGCGAGTTGCCGTCATTGGAACGGGCTCGTCTGGAATTCAGGTGAGCTTGCGCAACGCAACTGTGTGAACATGGACGCACAAACGCCTGACGTCTCTGCGACAGATTGTGGCAAACATCCAGCCCGAGGTGGAACACCTGGTCTCGTTCATGCGGTCCCCTACCTGGATCTCGCCCGCTGTTGCCCAGGATGCCAAGGCAAGCCTCTCCCAGTCCGAAGGCGGGGAAGAGGCCGAGAAGATCAAGAACCCATTGGCAGCAATGCAGTACCACTTCAAGGAAGAGATCACGAAGTTCAAAGAGGACCCCAGCTTCCACCTCGAATTCCGCAAGAAGATGGAGAACGCGATGAACAACTCGACAGACGTGTTTGTGGCGGGATCGGAAATGAACAACGCCGCCCGGAAGATGATGGAAGCCGAGATGGAGAAGCGACTGGGCCCTGGAAATGAGGAGCTGAAGCGGAAGCTCATCCCGAAGTGGGCTCCAGGTAATACGCCATACACATATAGACATGATGGGGCCATTGTTTGCTGACAGATGGCACAGGCTGTCGGCGTCTGACTCCGGGCGATGGATACCTCGAGGCTCTGGTGCAACCCAACGTCACGAGAGTCTTCAACGAAATCGACCACGTCACCCCTGAAGGGCTTGTGACCGACGATGGAACGCTGTACGAAGTCGATGTCTTGATTTGCGCGACGGGGTTCAACGTCGGATTTACGCCGTCTTTCAAGCTGGAAGGAGTCGATGGCAGGATCATCCAAGACGCGTGGGCCAAAGAACCCCAGTGCTATCTCGGGCTAGCTGCTCCGCAATTCCCAAACTACTTCACTATCCTTGGTCCGCGAGGCCCGTGGGGGAACGGACCGCTTCTGCCTTCGGTATGTATTTCGGCATCCCGTGTGCGAGACAATTAAGCTTACAGAATCTGCAGATCGAGACGCTGTGTGACTATTTCGTCGAGGTGATGCAGAAGATGCAAAAGGAGCAAATCCAGTCGCTCGTGGTCCGCGAAGAACCCACTACTTCATTCAACGAGCACGTCGATACGTGGATGGCGAAGTCGGTGTGGATGACCAAGTGTCGCTCATGGTATAAGATGGGCACCATTGACGGCAAGGCCTGGCTGTGGCCGGGAGGGGTATGTAAAAGTGCATGGATTTGCTTGCTGTTTTATTGCTCACATGTGGCCTTCGCAGACACTCTCATATCTCAAGACCATCAAGCAGCCACGTTACGAAGACTATCTCATCAAATACAAGAACCGAAACCAGTGGGCTTTGTAGGTTTCTCTCGACCATTTTGCACTTGGCTGGAGCTAACTCGTATAGCCTTGGAAACGGTAAAATCGCTGCAGAAGTCCTCAACATCACCGAACAATTGGCTCCGTACATCAGGAATTCAGATACGCCCTGGACTATTTAACATCTAGGCGGGCTTGGTTGGTTTGTGTTGAGACGTCTTGGAGAGGGGTGGATGAGCTATAGGTGTGTCACGCAATAGATCTGAATACATGTGATGTTTTAGTAAATACAGAGCCTCTCCCGTCCTGAATTTTGCACGAGCTAATCTTGGGTATTGACGGAGGCGCTGCCTGCACTAAATAGAGCGAGCGAGGATCTCACTAGACAAAGCATGAACGATTAGAAGGACTGGAACGCCCTTCACACTACACTTGTTAAACGAATGTTGCAAGAACATATCTAACTACTCGACATCTGCTGACTTAAGGTAATGTGTGCCCATCTCTCACATTGGTAAAGGCCCACCGTGGAGCAAAATAGCCAGCCGGAGTATCCAGATTCGAAGCAACGATCAGATCAGTGTTTGTGGCAGTGACCAGGTGCGATGCCGACTGCACCATGGCACCCGACTTTGCAAGGAATTCACAAGACGCTCCAAGCCTCGTCCTGCATGTCCTGCATATCACAACCCCGTCCTGCTTGGCTAGGAGAATGAATCATTAAAAGCCGTTACACTTCCTGTGAAAACACCCCTGGTTTAACTAGCACCTAGCTTTCTGTGCCAATTGTGACTTGTTTGACCATGCATGTTATAATTATCGCGCCACGATTGGAGGGGAGGCAGTGCGCTGCGGCTGTGGACAAGCCGCTTCTAGTGGATCATTCGTTCCCGTTCATGAATCAGTCTGAATCATGCCCCAATGCGTCTCTTTGATTGGTTGTATGTACGTTGATAATTCTCCATCCACCCTTGCACTCTGTTGGATACACCACTAAGCCATCCCCTCAAAAAATGCAGCGCTACTAGGTAATAATAATTATTTGACAACTCCTATTAATTACCCCAGACTTGGCTTCCCAGGTCGTCGCCCCGCGTCTGAGGTCATAGTGTAAGTGTGCGAGGAGATGGTCATGTCCTTTTTCGTCGTGTGTGGCACATAACCCCCTAGTTTAGGGTGGTTCAGTTGGGGGTCTAGCCCGCAGAGAGCCGATTTTAGCTCGACGGGTTCTCGCTGGCGAACGAGTCCCCGCCTTTCCGACTTGCCGAGGAAAGATGTCTGTATTGGGGATTAAATGAGTCAGTGGAGTCGGTAATCATTTCCCTGGTGTTCTGCGCTGGCCTTGATACATCCTGGTAGTGTGGAGATGGGGGCGGATATCAAGGAACAGTCAAGAACTAGCATATCTATGTTCCCGCCGAGTAGGCTAGGCAAAGAGAGAGATGCACATTGACAACGACTGACTCATTCAGTCATCAGGCTTTCTGGGCGTTATAAGTTATGGGGAATTGCAGAAGCAGAGGCCGCCGCGTCCCCTCCCCCGCCCCTCCTTCCCCTGCGTCCCGGGCGCCGTGGATGCGACAGACTAAAATAACCTACACCCTGATTTGCAACATGGGGAGCGTCCTTTGGATGGTATACATAGTAGTGGCCAGCCACCTCTGTCTCTTATTTGCAGTGTAGTTGTGACGCATGGTAAAACAAACACATGTTCTCAAGCTCAAATTAGCTAGATGACAATGTCGGGCCAAACTCCCTATGAGGCAGAATTTGATCGCGCCGCCAGGCGTCTGGGAGAGCTTGCCAAGACAGATCCCCAGGTCGCCGCCGTCGTGCCCGACGACAGGGTGACCAGGGCCATCCAAGATCCGAGCCTCAGCTATCAACAAGTGCTTACCGCCGTGCTCTTTGGCTATGCGGACAGGCAAGCCCTCGGCGTGCGTGCATACGAGATTCGAGACGGCACTCGTCACCATTTCCCGACCTTCACCACCATCAGCTACGGCCAACTTGCCAAGCAGGCCGAAGCCATCTCTTGCGCCTGGCGCTATGATCCGCGTTTCGGGGTCCGGCCGGGCGAGTTCGTCTCGTGTGTCGTCTTCACCGGCGCCGAATTCATCGCCGTGGACATGGGCTGCGTCTATTCGCAAGCAGTCAGCGTGCCAATCCAAGCCAATTTGGCGTCCGATGCCGTGGTCGAGATCCTGAAAGACACCGCGCCATCAGCCATGGTCGTCAGTATCGATTACCTTGACCTCGCCACCGACTATGTGCTCGGGCAGGGCAGCTTCAGAAGCATGGTCGTGATCAACGCCAACACAGGGGTCGATGCCGAGAGAGAAGCGATCGAGCGGGCGCGCTCTCGACTCGAAGAAGCCGGCGGTGGGATCGCTCTCGCCACCTTCGCCGAGCTGGTGGAGATTGGCAGGGCCTACGAATGGACTCCTCTTCCCCCACGACCCGAGGGCCGCGATGCGCTCTCTATGCTGATGTACACCTCGGGCAGCACAGGGACGCCAAAGGGCGCACAGATCCACGAAGGGATATGCCTCATGTTCTGGACCGAGATCAAGCGTTGTCTCCCCATCATCATCGTCGCCGACGCGCCTGTGAACCACTGGATGGGCCGTGTCGAGGTCATCATGGCGCTGGCTTCGGGCGGCACCTGCTACTTCACGCTGAAGACCGACCTGTCCACGTTTGTCGAGGACGTTCAGACCGTCCGTCCGACTTTTATGCAGATTCTGCCCCGCTTCGCCGAGCTTGTCTACCAGACTCATCTCTCCGACGTGCAAAGCCTCGTCAGCCGGGGCGTCGACCCAGATGAGGCTGACGCCCAGATGCGGAAGAAGCTACATACCTACCTCGGCGACCGAGTTGCGTGGGGTGTCTTCGGCAGCTCGCCGACTGCGCCCGAAGTGAAGCAATTCTTCCGCACCTGCTTCGACATAGGCGTCGGGGAAGGCTATGGCAGCACCGAGTGCAGCGGCGGTGCGACGACATTCGGCGATCGAGTCAACCGCTCTCTGGTGATCGACTACAAGCTGCGAGATGTTCCCGAGCTTGGCTACTACACCACCGACAAGCCGTACCCACGCGGCGAGCTGGTTGTGAAGACGCGACACCAGATCAAAGGCTACTTCAAGCGGCCCGAGGCGACCGCCTCGGTGTTTGACGAGAACGGCTATGTCATTACGGGAGACATCATGGAGGAGCGTGGCCCCGACCATATCGTCTGGCTCGACCGCCGCAGCAACGTGATCAAGCTCTCCCAGGCGGAATTTGTTGCAATCACGCCCCTCGAGAACGCGTACCTCGGAGACAACAACCCGCTGGTCACCCAAATCTACGTCTACGGCAGCTCCTATCGCGCCTTTATGCTCGCCGTCGTGGTGCCGGACATCGCGTATGCGGGCAAGCTACTGGGCCACGAACCGTCCGACGAAGAACTGCGAGTCTTGGTGCTGGAGCACCTCCAAGCCCGTGCCCGCGCCGTTGGGCTCAAGTCCTTCGAGGTGCCGCGCGACGTCGTCATCGAACGCGAACCCTTTTGCCTGGAGAACGGACTCCTCTCCAGCGTGCGGAAGATACTGCGACCCAACCTCAAACGCCGCTATGGCGACCGACTCGAGGCGATCTACGAGAAGATGGACCGCCAGCGACGGGAGGAGCTGGTGCAGCTCCACAGCACGAACAGCAGCCTGGGGACGCGCGATCGAGTGGCGGGCGCGTTCAAGGCCAATCTAGGACTCGCCACCGTCGACCCCTCCGCGCCGCAGAGCTATCGGGATCTAGGAGGCGATTCACTCGGCGCGGTTGGCCTGAACAAGCTGCTGAAGGACTTGTTTCAAGTCTCGCCTCCCGTCAGCATCATCCTGAGTCCCGGGGGCAGCGTCGAAGTCCTGGCCAATTTCATAGATCAGGCTCTTGCCGGCCCCAATGACAGGCCGACTTTCAGCTCGGTACATGGCAAGAACACGACATCAATCCGTGCCAGCGACCTGACCCTGCCGAGCTTCTTCGACACCAAAACGCTGGAAGCAGCAGCCCAGGCCACGCCGCCGCGGACAGATCAGGCACGCACAGTGCTGCTCACCGGCGCGACCGGCTTTCTCGGCCGTTTCCTCTGCCTTCAATGGATGGAGAGCTTGGCCGCCCGTCAGGGCAAGGTGATCGCAATCGTACGCGCGCGCGATGCCGTAACCGCACACGCCCGCATCGACGGAGCAATTGGCACAGTCGACAAGGAGCTCACACGCCATTACCAAACACTGGCAAAGAACCATCTAGAAGTCATTGTTGGCGACCTCGCCCTCCCCATGCTTGGTCAAGGCGAAGAGGAATTCGGAAGACTAGCCCGCGAGGTCGATCAGATTGTCCATTGTGGCGCGCTGGTCAACCACCGACTCGCCTACCAGGATCTGTTCGAGCCGAATGTCGTGGGCACCGCCGAACTTATTCGTCTCGCGCTCACCGGCCGGCTGAAGCGGTTCGATTATGTATCGACGGTCGGCGTGCCCTATACGAACCCCAGGCTGCTCGAAGCAACGGAAGATGCCGATGTCCGCGTCGACTCCCCGGAGATGTCGCTTGCTGACAAGTATGCCATGGGCTACACTGCCAGCAAATGGGCTGGCGAGGTGTTGCTTCGCGACGCGCACGAGCTCTTTGGTCTGCCGGTGAACGTGTTCCGCCCAAACATGATTCTCGCGCATTCCACGTATCGAGGGCAGATCAACGTGCCAGATATGTTTACCCGACTGCTGCTCAGCGTCGTCGCCACCGGCCTTGCCCCACGCAGCTTCTACGAGCTGCAGAAAGACGGCAGCTGCGCGAAGACACATTACGACGGCACGCCGGTCGACGTCCTTGCCGGTGCGCTGCGTGAAATCGGCGATCAGCCGTATGCCGGCTTCCACAGCTACAACACCATAAACATGCACCACGACGACGGCATCTCGTATGACTCGTATGTCGACTGGATCGAGTCGGCCGGTTATCCGGTGCAGCGGATCGAGAACCACGCGGACTGGTACCAGCGCTTCGACTCCAAGCTCCGCAACCTACCTGAACAGGAGCGCCAGCGCTCCTCCCTCAACATCGTCGAGCACTTCCAAGAGCCACACCCTGTGGATACACCGACGGTTAGCACGAAGCGGTTTGAGGAGGCTATTGGCAGCCAGAGAGTGCCGCATATTACTGAGGGATTTATCCACAAGTATCTTGGCGACATGGTGGCTCTGGGTCTTATAATGCCAAAGCCTGCATTGAGTAATGGGGTTTGATCGACCGAGGCACTAGCGACTCCTCCGCTCCACTTGCTGCTGCGGGACTTTGGTGACGTCGTTGTGTCAAGTGTTTCTTTCCTTCCTCTGAGATGTCATCTACTGTCGGTTGCCTGTTTCGTATTTCGAGTGTGCTTGAATGATGCGAAGCGTTGTCATTGTCTCTGGATGTTGTGCCTCCGGGGACCCCGGGGGGAGAAGTGAAGTTGGCTTCGCAGGGGGACCTTAGGATTAGCTCTAGCTAAACTGTCGTAAGAACACAAATGGGGACTGTTTATGGATCGTATCACATGTCTTATCGGCGACGTAGGTGTATTTCTTGTGAGTAGATGTCGCTGACGAGCAGCCATCGTCTGAATCGGAATCCGGCGCGCTGATTTCTGCCCGAAGAATTCGGGGCTTTATGCTGGTAGAGTTCTGGCCCCGAAATGTGTCTACTGACGCTGATGGTAGTTAACGTGGTTGGAGAGAAAGGAATACGTGCGGACGGCGGCACAGTCCGAAACCGCAAGACGGGTTGATAATAACAACCTCCTAAAGCTCTTGCTGACAAGAAAGTCCAAAATCTAGCTTATTCCGTAAGGGTCTATGTTAGCCCTTGGTAGTTGGGGTTTACATGGAGGTATTGGAAGGATAAAAGGATGCCCAATAGGCAGGCGCCTCATACTAGTTCCAGATGGAGGAGATCCGTAGTCGATTCTTCTCATAGTAACCGGGCCATTCGGGTGCAGTCTAACATGCCATAAAGTCTTGACGACATCAGGACAATCGCTACAGCTCCGGTCTGAAATTGATCAAGGCCGGTATTTCCAAGGTGCTCGTCTGCCCAACGTCCCAACCCCAACCCCATTCTTCTCCGGATCAGAGGTTCCGTCCGAGTGCAACTCACCCTTCCCAGCCCTCCTATTCTGCCCGACCATGTAAGCCCAGGCGCCGGCCAACATAGCCGCCGCCACGATGGTCATGATCAAGCCATCTTGCATCCCCGCCCTGTACCTGGGCGCCTGGCTCGTGCGGAAGATCCAGGCAGAGACAAAGCCAGCTACGTTACCTACGCCCACGACGAAGCCGCACCCAATTGCCCGCTGAAACGGCGTCGGCAGGTTGACCAACGTCATGGTCCAGATCATCGGAAGGGCGACGTACACGCCTATGCCGACTAGATACAGCGCGAGCATGGTGACGGGCGTGCTCACGACGCGCGGCAGACGCAGGATGGCGTACCCGACGATGGTGGCTAGGTAGCCGGCGAGTGCAAACCCGGAGCGGTGGTCAAGCCTGTCGGCGCCCCAGGCTGCGAGCAGGCAGGCTGCGGCGGACACGACGAAGATGGGCACCACCTGCCCCTGGACCTGGGGCACGGTGAAGGTCGGGTTGAAGGCCTGCACAAACGACGGCGCGAAGATGGCGACCGAGTAGGCAGTCGTACAGGTGAAGACGTATAGGGATGCCCACACGTAGTTGAGCGGGTTGGAGAGGAACGACGCCCATTCAGCTGCCAGCCCCGCGCTCGGGACGCTCTCGGCCAACATGGCAGCTGCTATGGCCCCCTTCTCGTCCTCCGTCAGGAAGCGCGCCTTTTCGGGCCGGCTGGCTGTGGAGAAGCAACAGATCAGGCCAATGGCCGTTGTGAGGCAGCCTTCGATGATGAAGATCCTATTGGAAATAGCGGTTCTAGGGGTTAGAGAGTCATCAACCCAAACACCACATACCAACTCAGGTGGAAGGACCTCACCATCTCCAGCCATGGTAGCCGTTGGCGCTGTCAATCTGTGCGATGGCGTATGCGAGGATGTTTGACACGATGTTGGACGATATGTTTGCCACCATGAGCATGCTGAGCCTCCACTGCAGGTGCTGGCCCGGATAGTAGAGCGAGCAGACATAAACCGCGCCTGGGATGAGCCCCGCGTCGAAGACCCCGACAAGGAATCTTGTGGCTAGCATCGCACCGTAGGTCTGGTCGAAGGCCTGGCCCAGCGTCACAACGCCTGCGATAGCACCCAAGTCAGTCCAACCAAGCTTGCTCGGAAATCCCCGCCTGTCTCGAGCAAGACATGAAGCTTCCCAAGAGCGACGCACCGAGCAAAATGGTAATGGCGCTGAGGTATTTCATATAGCCCAGCCCATAATTCTTCTCAAGCGCCCGCATCAACAGGTTGCTGGGGATCTCCAGCAGGATCAACGGGACGACGGGGATCGAGATGCACAGGAAGACCTCCATGGGGCCGAGATGCAAGTCCTGCGGCAGCTTCTGGATCAGACCCGCCCCGATATTGGTCCGGCCCATAAGGGACAGGAAGTTCAGGAACACAAACGGCACGAGGAGGTGCCGGTCGATCTTCAGGCACAGTGCCCTGTCGAAGTGGCAAGCTTGAGGCGCGGCCCCCACCGCTCTCTCCCGAGAAGAGTCGACTGGGGTTTCATGCTGTCCATCCGCGACGGCAATATCAACGGTTCCCGAGCTCTTGTCGGCCGCAGTGAGTCCCATGGCGAGATGTGTGTAAATGATGGGGGGCTATTGTTGCAGGGAGATGTCAAGGTGGGGTGAAGAAGTGAACATATTGGCCCTCTAATTATTCGGAGATCAGCACCGATGCGTGTGGTGTGCCCGGGAAAACAGGGCGACTTCGGTTCCAACAGATTGACAGGGGACGGCCCGAGTTGCCAAGTACGGGAGGCAAGGGGGGGTGGCTGTTGGTGCATGCCTGACGAATATCCCGCTCTCAGACCCCCACCGCGGAACAGGGGAGCTGCAGGGCGTGTGACGAGTCAATTATCCATGTGGTGGTGGTATGTCATGTACACTGAATGGGGAAGGTGGATAAAGGCACGGCGCGAGAGAGTCTTCCAGAGGCATGTGCCGTCTGCGACCGACTCTCAGGCAAGGGCTGTGGCAATTGCCAATCCTCAGCCCCCGAATTCCTCAGCCCCGGTCCCGCTGCTGGAAGACACGGCATATGTCTTTTCCACCCTAATTTCCCCTGATTCGTCCCTGTTGATCATATTTTCGCGGCTGTCACCAGCAACAATCTCTGCCCCCTCGTCAAGTTCAACTTCAAACCTGGTGTACAAGCCATGCGGTCGGTTATTTGAGTTGTGATGGAAAGGTTTGGCAATTTGAGGCTGGTACCTGGCCCCGAATCCCTCCTCCTGCCGAGAACCTTTAGGCTGAAAAAATCCCAGCCCTCCTCCAGGATCTTGAGCATGGTGGGCACGCACGCCGCGGTTACGCCAAATTCGACCTCCAGCTGCGATACAAAGATGCCAGTAGTTGTGATATCTGAGACACACTGGCAGTCAGCAGAAGCCTTGCAGGGTATTGTGATTTATTAACCAACAAGATATATCATCAAGGTGCTGAGAAGACAGATAGAGACCGTAGAGACGATAGACGGACGGAACAAGTTCGCTGCGGCTCGTCAGCGTCTCTCTGTACCCCGTGCCCGCAACCATATGGATTGATTACCCACCCAATGACGAGGATTGTCATCAATGTCGCAATCCAGTGTCTGCGCCGGACCGTGACTTTCATGAAGAGCCACCATGGCAAGGTCCCGGTGGCAATGATGGCCACAATGTTGAGCCCTCCGTGTGCGAACCAAAAGGGGGGCTTGTAGAAGCAGTCTTTCCGGTCGAGGCTGGGATCCCAGTTCGCCCGCGGGTCGGATCCGCACTGGAACACGGTAGCAATGGAGCAACTAATGCTATATCCGAGAATGTATGCTATCATGCCGAGGCAGAAACGGTTGAAGGCAACCATATGCGGTGCCGATATGGCGAGGAGCAGGAAACAAGTCGCCATCTTGGAAATTCCGGCACCCCACTTGTAGAAGACGGAGTAGAGAAAGTAAGCCTGCACGCGTAGGCATTGTCAGGGACGGGGGTTGGCGTTGACGTTTGCGTTTGCTTGGTATACGTACAATGAGTACTTGCTGCCGCTGGTATGGGCTTAAATCCTTCATGTGAACCCCTTCACCCCACCGGACTCCTGTTTGGAAAATGGCTAAGTAACAGGTAGAGAGATACAGACTCCCGGGGCACATAACTTACCGACAAAGAGGACAACAGAGAGTGCAAGAAGTGTGATCTGAAGAGTGAGCTGGTTGCCCATATCTCTCGTTGACTTTCAGGAGAACCCACAAAGGACAAGAGAATTGTCAAGTCGGACCAGAAAACCCAGTACGCCCACTCGCCGTATGACAGCCTTGACAGCCTTTGCGGCCGTGGCGTTCGATACCTATATCGTCCCCACAGTCGAAGTATCACGGCAATTGTTGGCAGGGGAAGGGTTAGCGCGGTGGTGAGCACCATCGCCCTCCCCACAGGATTGCCCGCCGTGGTCGGGTCCGCGGACACACGCTCCGGCATCTCGAGTACGGGGGACTCTCGTTTGTTGGGTTTGGTTGCTACCGGTGGGTTCGCTTTGGGCTCACTCCGTCTGTTGGCCACGGCCTCTACTGGTGAGTCATTCGATCAAGAACGGGCTCTGGCAAGAGAGGTTTGGTATTGGGAGGGAGAGCCTAGTTATGCGAATATTCCCTGATTCCGTCTTGCGAACCAACACGTTGATGGCAACGGGAGAGGAGAAGATCCAACGCTGACACATAGACTAGGTACTCATGCTATTTCCTGGTGCTGCCGTGCGCCACAGGCAAGGATCCGCGAATATTTGCAGGGTGTCAGGTGTGTGCCCTGCTCGATGCTCAATTCAAAACACTGCGAAGCTCAGATCTTCTGGCTTTCAATACGGACTTACTGGAAAAAGGAGGCGTAACCCAACAAGATACAGCCAAGGGTCCCCGGCTCACTGAAGAATATTAATTCCCTGTCTAGAACTTCGAAAGCGCGGAACGGAACGTCTATTGTCCCTGATTGGTTCGGTCGATCCCAACGCGGAGGTACCACGAGTTAACCCAATTTCGTATGGAACCAACAGCATTCGATTCGAGGATGGAGGTCACACCACTCGCCATGTCATGCAGTTGGTTGGAGCCAGAGCATACCCCCCCACATCCATGCCCTGGTGTACCACCTCGATGCAACACCCCGCGCCGTGGATTGGGTGGGCGACGCTGCACTTGTTTCCAACGGCACACGTAAGAAATGGCAGCGTTTGTTGAACCAACCCAACCCGGATCCCATGTTCCCGACATCGGCATGCCCACCCGAGCTCAAAGAGCGACGTACTGTTGTGGCTCTAGCCTGGAGATACAAACCTCAAGTGCACATTGACATACCGAGCCGATCCCCTGCCTTCGCCCAAGAAATGCCCTCCGATGGACAAGGAAGAAATGACGCGCCGCAGGCAGCGACACGGGATACAAATGTCGGATGGTATGACCCGCCAATCACCACCGTGGCAGAGCCGACGAGGGAACTTCTAGAAGGCTATGCTCATTTCCCACCCGACGAAGTAACCCCCCGATTGGTGGACATGGTGAGTTGTTCTCAACCCGAAGGCCAAGTATTCCGGGCCGACCTCGCGATGCTGATGTTAAGCCATTTTGTCTTGTTTAGCGAGACAAAATGTGGCAGGTCTTCCCCTTCCCCTGTGTCGGCCAGTTCCGGTTCGTGGACCTGCACCTCCACCGCCAGGAGTCCTACCAGAGGATTCTCGACATCGTCAAGAATGGTGGTCGCTTCCTCGACATCGGATGTTGCTTCGCACAGGACATGAGGAAGATGGTGCTCGAAGGCGCCCCCTCGTCGAACATGTACGGCCTCGAGCTGCACGCCGGCTTCATCGACCTCGCGTACGACTTCTTCGGCGACGCGGCCACACTCGCCGCCCGCTTCATTGTCGGAGACCTGATGGACCGGTCCAACGATGAGCTGCGGACCCTTGAGGCGACCGTGGACGTTGCCCACCTCGGCATGGTGCTGCACCTCTGGGACCTCGAGGGCCAGATCCGGCTCTGCGAGCGCGTCATCGAGTTAATGAGCCCGGCGCCCGGCTCCATGGTTGTCGGGCACAGCGCCGCGCGGGTCGAGGCCGCCGAGTGGTTCAACCCGGTCGGGAAAACCATGTTCAAACACAATGTCGAGAGCTTCGCCGAGATGTGGGACGAGGTGGGCCGCCGCACCGGAACGAGCTGGAAGGCGTCTTCATGGCTCACCTTACCGCCTGAAGAGAGTCGGCATTGGGATGACCGCCTGGCAAGGAAGCTGATGTTCAAGGTCGAGAGGCTTTAAGAGGCGAGTGTGTTCCCCAGCGCAACCCTGGGTTTGCTTGTTCATGGATGCAAATACTATGCGAGCCGAGCAATTATTAATTAACCCTCCGTGGAATCTTGTTCCAAAAGCTAGGAGGGTACCATCGTCTCAACTCTAGCTGTGATAGCCTAGTGGCTTTACCACTTTGGTGTCATCGCCGCGTGCCATCGCCGAGTGTTATAGCCGAATCCTTTGAAGCTGTTGTAACAAAGTTTAGCTTCTCATCGTTACCCGGTTTTCAGTGACGCGACCCACGCACCCCGGAGCGGAGTGACGGCTAGCTAACCTTGAATGACTGTCCATCTAATCGTAGGACTTCGTCGAATGTGAGTGTCGCTGCAACGCTGTAGGCAAAACCGAGCTAGAGTCTGGTCGTACCCGGAAAATCCGGAGTGAGCTCCAAGGGGCTTGGTTCCGTAATCCGAATCAGGCTTAGCGTTGTCCTCCGTGACTTGCCATGGGAAACATAGCACCGGATTACATCGTAGGGCTAACGGGCCGAGACGCGGCGTACTCGGCCAAACATGGTGATACTGTGGAGAGATTGGACAAGGGAAAAGAAGGCAGGAAAAGAATACATAAGTCTCGTCTCAGCGCGTTGAATGACGTCTGCTTCTACGCCCTTCTCCACGCCTGTACGTCCAACTACATCCAGCCCTGCCTAGACTCCCCGAGCTGTATCTAACGATGAGATACGGAGCCGAACGCTCACTATTCGCGGCGGCGGCCCTAGCGGTGCTGCCCCTAGCGTACGCCCAGCAACCCGGCACGCTGACGCCTGAGGTGCACCCGAAACTGCCGACGTGGAAATGCACGACGGCGGGTGGGTGCGTGCAGCAGGACACGTCGGTGGTGCTGGACTGGAACTATCGCTCGATCCACACGGCCTCAGGCTCCGCGTCCTGCACTACAGCTAGCGGCGTAAACGCGACCCTCTGCCCGGACCAGGCAACGTGCTCGAAGAACTGCGTGGTTGAAGGCGTCGACTATGCTAGCAGTGGTGTCGAGACCTCGAGCAGCGCCTTGACGCTGAAGCAGTTTGTCCAGGGCAGCACCGGCAAGCTGTCGAGTGTGTCGCCGCGCGTGTACCTCCTTGGCCCAGACGGCAACTATGTGATGCTCAAGCTTCTAGGCAAGGAGCTGAGCATGGACGTGGACCTCTCAACGCTGCCGTGCGGCGAGAATGGAGCCCTGTACCTGTCCGAGATGGACGCGACAGGCGGGCGCAGTAATGTCAACACTGGGGGCGCCAACTACGGGTCCGGATACTGCGACGCCCAGTGCCCTGTGCAGACCTGGATGAACGGCACACTCAATACAGGCCGGCGCGGATTCTGCTGCAACGAGATGGACATTCTTGAATCGAACTCCCGCGCTAGCTCCTTCACGCCGCACCCCTGCTCCAATGACGCCTCCAACTGCGACAAGAGTGGCTGTGGGTACAATCCTTATGCCCTGGGCTACAGGGACTACTACGGGCCTGGACTCAAGCTCGACACGTCCAAGCCCTTTACAGCTATCACCCGGTTTGAGACAGACGACGGCACCGCCACAGGCAAGCTCGCCCGAATCACCCGGGTCTATGTCCAGAACGGCAAAGAGATCCCAAGCGCGGCGTCGCCTTCCAAGGACGTCATCACGGCGGCAGGGTGCTCGTCTGCGAACTCGTTTGGTGGCCTTGCCAGGATGGGCGAGGCGCTTGGCAGGGGCATGGTGTTGGTATTCAGCATCTGGAACGACGGCGGGCAGTACATGCAGTGGCTGGATGGCGGCAACAACGGGCCGTGCAACACTAGCGAGGGCAGTCCTGCCAACATCCAGGCCAAGTACCCGGACGCCCATGTTGTCTTTTCGAATATCCGGTGGGGCGACATCGGGTCTACTGCTAACGTCTCTGGTGGCGGTGGCGGCGGCGGTCCTGGGTCGACGACTACGAAGCCGACTACAACTACAAAGCCGACTACGACTACGAAACCGACTACGACTACGAAGCCGACCACGACTCTTACTACCACTACAAGGCCCGGCCCATCGCAGACCCATTGGGGCCAGTGTGGTGGCCAGGACTGGTCCGGACCGACCGCGTGTGAAGCGCCATTCGCATGCCAGACCCAGAACCCGTGGTATGCTCAGTGTCTGTGAGGACTGCCCGTCTGAAAAGCACGGGAGTACCATGTTATAAGTGGTATGCGGAGGACATAGAACATTAGGCTGACTTGGCACGTGACGTTGAGGGAGAGAAGAGAAACATAGAGGTCGAGTAGGTAGTTCTATTGTAGACTGTAGCTGCATAGATTGGGGATTTCAGCGTCTTGCATTGCACACTCATACTCGGCTAGGTCCGTAGCCAATCACGAATTTCGCCCGCTTGTAGTACTGCTGCAATTGTTTCTGCTAAGCCGCAAAAAAGGCACATGTATCGTCTATCAGGGTGTCCCTGCCTATGTGTGTGGTGTCTCTCCTGGCTGTGGTATCCCTGCGTGTATACCGAGTAGTGACTTGTCTGTCAAGCTGCAGTGGAGAAAGGAATGGATGGGTGGCCTGCTACAGTCGGGGGAAATGCACACGGCTTGATGAAGGAATGGAAAGATGTAATACACGAAACAGCGTTGACAAGTTCGGACTATGAATTATCAATGTTTTAGTATTATCAATGATTCCTACTAAAAACTACTTACCAAATACTTATGTAGCAATTCACTCACATTGTGTTAAGGGAGGTGGGTAGCTGGAGTAAGTTTAGCTAACAAATAGGGCTAGATAGGTAGGCCTGATGGCTTCTGACAGGAGGTGTTGACTGCGGAGGAGAGGGCGGACGGGCAAGGATATCTCAGTGGCTGGTGGCAATGGCCTACGCCTTTGATAAAGAGTAGGTCTTGCCCCCCGGTGGGCTCAAACTCGCACGCGCATCCTCGCCTCACTCGTCCTCCTCTCCCTGGCGGTGGATATGACCACCACCGGTGTCGTCATTTGCTCTCAATTTCGCCCCCTCGTCCAGCTTGATGTCTATCCCCCCCGTCATGAGATGGTCCACATCCGAACTGAACGCCACGCAGATGGTTCCGAGAACCCCAAACGCGATGGTGATGAGGTAAACGATTCGGAACGAATGCGCATATGCCTGTTTGATCCCATTAGCCGCGATCCCGAGGACTTCTGGCGACTGCGAGGTGACCACGGAGTCCGTGACGCTGCCCCCGAGGAGGGCAGCGAGGAGGGCGGGGATGGTCTGTGGGTCGACGCCGGCCTTAGCGAGCGGCGTGGCCGCGTACTGGAAGAGGTAGTGCTTGAGCTTGGAAGTCAGCACCGACGAGTAGATGGTGGTGCCGACGGAACCGCCAATAGACCGCATGGTGATGGCGAGGCCCGTTGCGATGCCGATGTATTCGTGAGGAACGCCGAGTTGGATCATGGCTGTGGACACGATGGTGGCCGCCGATACGAACCCACCGACCAGCACGGTGAGGACGGTAGAGCCCACGTTGGACGTCGGACCTGGTCGAGTAGGGGTCAGTGGTAGCTCCCTGGCATAATAATAATAATAATGGACTATCGAGGGGCAGAATGAGTATGAATTAATACTCACTGACAATGCTCTGCGCGCCCGAAACGACGGTTAGGGCCAAGACGTAGAAAGTCAACATCAGACGTGCATGGCGAAATTTCCGGAAGAGATAACCTGCGACCGGGCCAAAGACGGAACCGGTCAGGCCGACTGTTGACGCGTACCAACCAATCTTGAGGGGATCCTGCGTGTACAGGGAGGTGACTTGCTGGGGCCACAGCACCGAGGTCGAGTAGTAGAGCATGCCGAGCAGGAACACCCCGACGGCGACCATAGTGACTCCCCGGACGTTGCGGAGTACCTTGCGAGGGAAGAGCGGGTACTCGAGATCCATGTATGCCTCCCAAAGGCCGAGGGCGACCAGCAGGGCGAATCCTACCAGGATCGGGGCGAGGGTCTTGACCGACTTCCAGGGAAATACATTCCCGCCGAAGGAGATGCCAAGGAGGAACAGGACCAGTCCAGATAGCAACAGGAAGAAGCCGACCCAGTCGAGGGACATGGCTTGCTGGAGTCGCGTCTTGTTCTCTTCTTTGATGTATTGGTTGATGGGGTGATAGAAGAAGAACACCAGAACCAAACACAGGCAATCCATAGCAAATGGCAGCCAGTATACGTACCGCCAGGAAGCATGCTTTACCATTGCGTTGCCTACCGGCATGTTAACTAAATTGTGGGCTAGTTTTTTTGGGGGTTTATTTTTTTATTTTATTTTATTTATTTTTTTTTGGGGGGGGGGGGAGGGGGGATGAGGGACGGTGAGGGAGGGGCGAGAAGAAACGGGGACAATGGCTGCTGAGACAGACAGACAGACGCACCGATGATAGGAGAAAACCCGGCGGCAGGCAACAGCGAGAGCTGGAAGATACCGAGGGCAAAGCCTCGGCTCCTCTTGGGGACCAATTCGCCGAGACAAGACCAAGCAAGCTGGTGCATGGAGCTGGCGATGCCAATAAGGCAGCTGGCGCCGATGACGGTCTTGACGCTGTGGGCGGTGGCGGCAACAGCGCAGCCGACGGCGGCGATGACATTGCCGATGAGGAGGAAGTTCCGGCGCCCGAAGATGTCGCTGACGCGGCCGATGGCGGGGGAGAAGACGGCCCCTCCGAGGACTAGGGCAGTGACCATCCACGTGTAGCTGCTGTCAGGGCCGATGTCATCGTTGATCGCTGTGAGGGTGGAGGCCACCATGGAGACCACGAAGACGTCAGACATGTAGCCTAGCTGGAAAGAGGCCATGGCGAGCAATTTCGCCGGGGTCATCTTGAAATGTTCCTCTTCTTCGGCGGCCGCAGTCACCGTCACCTCGTCGTTGGCATATTCGACCTGCTTCTCGGCCTCCTCCGCCATCTTGGGCGTGGCCATGCTACTGTCGTTACTGAAAGACATGATTTTTTATATTGTGCTGGATAAAGGTACTGGCGGAGACAAACTCCCGTGGTGCTGTGTTCGCGAGGGAAAGAGGACACAGACTGACAAAGCTCAATAAGAAGAGATGGGAGGAGGCGGAGCAGGTTTAATGAGACTCGAAAGGATTGAGCTCGAGACCGAGGCTCTCCTCTGTTGAGGCTCGGTCTGCAGGAACCTACCCTGGGTTGGAGACTTCTCCCCGCAGGAAGCAACTCTGATCCATTTCCCCGGCGGCCGGGGGGGGAAGTACCAAGTTAAAATTGAAATCATCTTTATCTGACAAGACGCTTTAACGCCAGTGACGACGCTTTCACCCCATTAGCCAAAAGAAACATGCCCATAGGCGTTCACACCGCCTCCTTTCTTGGTTCTCTTGGTCCGCCCCGTTTCTCTCAATGGTTTTCCAACACATTGCTGTCCGGCCCGGCGTGGTGCTTTATTCCGGTTCGCAGCAGAACGAGACCGTATGGGGCGAAGGGATATCACGTAATTAACTCATTGCGAAATTCAAGTTAGACTGCGACGGAATGGGTGAAGGCGTTGTCCCTGATCAACAAATCAACGCGCCGAGTAGCATAGTATCTGTCCTCGAGAGCCATGCCAGACAAGCCCTCTTTGGCAACATGGAGGAAGAAGGGGAATGTGCAAATTCCGAGTTGGTGAGGTGGGTGGATTGTGCTGCTGAAATTGTGTGCAAGCTCATGCTTATGCTCATGCTTTCGACCGACTGCCACCTCGACCGACTCGCCATCCCATGGGCTGCCAGGCGCACTCTTCCATACATGGAACTGTACATACTACGCCGGAAACCCTTACCTGACATTACCCGTATGCTCCATAACTAAGCGGCGAGGTGAGAGGGTATTACTGAGCACGTCCTACATTTATTCCATGGGAAGGCAATAAACCACGTGTAATAAATACAACCTAACCTATGCCGTACATTTCGTGTGGGCGCGGCAGTGGCATGATGATGTACGCGCTGGAGCTCCTTACCTACAGGACATGCCAATGGACAACTAGATAAAACCTGGCATCACGAATATATAAAGCATCACGACGACTACAACCAGGCCGGCGCTTTCATCGGGTCAGGTAAAATCAGTCCGTACCACGGGGACTCGAGTTGAAGCAAGTAATCAATTCAAGCAAATTTGACCACCTCTACTTATACGCAGCGAAGGCGTGCCCGGTCCTGTTAGGAGAGAGAGCATTTAGTTCATACTGCGACGATGCAACTAGGTTAGCGTGACGCTCCAATTAGAAGAAGCCCGAAGCTTTCAAGACACATTGAAACGACTCACTTTATCCAGATCGCCTTGGGCTCCGTATAGTGCCTCAAGGCGTACTCCCCAAGTTCCCTCCCAATCCCGCTGCACCCGAAGCCTCCCATCGGGACCTGCGGGCCAACCATGGCCGAACAGTTTATGGAGATGGTGCCCCCGCGAAGCTTGGCGCTGACGCGCAGCGCTCGCTTCAGGTCGTTGGTGTAGATGGAGCCTGCAAGCCCGTAATGGGTGTCGTTGGCCATCACCAGAGCCTCCTCCTCGGTCTTGAAGGTCCTGGCACAGAGAACCGGCCCGAATATCT
This sequence comes from Phialemonium atrogriseum, assembly GCF_030411735.1. Classification (NCBI taxonomy): domain Eukaryota; kingdom Fungi; phylum Ascomycota; class Sordariomycetes; order Cephalothecales; family Cephalothecaceae; genus Phialemonium; species Phialemonium atrogriseum. The sequence continues at coordinate 32,047 of NW_026848174.1, read as the reverse complement.
CCTCCCTGTAAATGTCGGCGTCTTTATCTGGCTCTAGGAAGATGGTCGGCGCCACGTAGTGACCGCCCTTGGTGTACTCATCCCCGCCGGTGAGCAATGTGGCCGCCCGTTTTCCGCTCTGGATCGAGTTCCAGACCTTGTCGTACTGCGCGCGGTCGACCAGGGGACCGTACGTGGTCGTCTTCTCCTGCGGATCGGCCCCCATTGCCGACGCAATGGCCGTGAACTGCTCCTTCATGCGCGCTAGGAAGGCCTCTGCGATGTCTTCTTGGAGGTAGATGCGAGACGTCGCGGCACACACCTGGCCGGAGTTGATGGTTATGCCCAGGACGGACCAGAAGAGGGCCGTTTCCATGTCGGCGTCGTCGAAGACGATGGCCGGGCTCTTCCCGCCAAGCTCCAGCGTGACGCGCTTCAGGTTGCTCTTGGTAGCAGCTTCCTGGATCTTGCGTCCCGTGGCGGTCGAGCCTGTGAAGCTGATCTTGGCAATCTTCATGTGGCTACTGAGGAGCCCGCCGACCCGCCCTCCGCCGGCGATGACCTGGAACACGCCCGGTGGGAAGCCAGCAGCCTCGATGAGGTAGCTCGCGGCGAGCGACCCCAGAGGTGATTTCTCAGACGGCTTCAGAATGACCGTGTTGCCACAGGCAAGCGCCGGGGCAGATTTCCACGCGAAGAAGTGCAGAGAGCCGTTCCATGCTGTGATGCCGGCGCACACGCCGAGCGGCTCCTGTCTCACGATCTTGTAGAATCCGTCTTCTGGGGGATAAGAGTCTCCCCTGATCTTGTCGGCCCAACCAGCATAGTCTAGACACGCGCAGTTCTGGTCAGTATTAAACCGCGCGGGAGAGACAGCAGATCACAGATCACAGATCACAGGCTTACATCGAAACACGGCCGAGACCCGGGGTAGCTCCCCGATGACCATCCCCAGCGGCCTTCCGCTGCAGACGCTTTCGAGGTAGGAAATCTCCTCGGCGTGAGCGTCGAGCAGGTCGGCGAACTTGTTCAAGCAGTCGGCCCGTTTTTGGCCCGTGTACGCAGCCCAGGGACCCTCGAAGGCCTTCTCGGCCTCGTCGACAGCTCTGTCGACATCGGCCGCCGAGGCCTCGTGAACCTTGGTGGTGATAGTGCTTCCGTCCTTCGGGTTGATGAGCTCGAGCAGCGGACCTTCACCTTGTGTCGGCTACGCCCATGTGAGCACATAAGCGTTCCGTGGGTTGGTCGGAAGGGAGAGGAAGACCCGGGGCCGCGATCTGCCTCTAACTTGTACCTTACCTTGTTAGCAATGAGGAGGCCGAAAGCACCAAGCTTCGTATCAATCAGTTTCCCAGCCATGATGGCCAAGCACTTTCTTGATCAACAAACGTCTATTACTGCGTAGTATCTGGGCAGGCCCTACTCCCCTCCCCTCCCCCCACAGGCAGGCGGCTGGAGTTCTCTTTGTAGGATTGCAATGTAGATCAGTTGCCGGAAAGTTCTGTGCCGCAGAGCTATATCCAACCTCATCACCTATTCGCTGGAACATCCCACTGGCGTGCGGAGCATCGCTTTGCTCCCTGCTCCCCTGCTCCCCGCTTAACCCCGCTTTCCCCCGCTTTCCCCCGCATTCTCCCGCTCCCCCGCCCCCCCGCTCCCCCGCTCTGCGTTAGAGCACAAGGGACAGAAAAGATGCTGTCAGATATGTCCCGCCGATAATGGTTTATCAGTCGGCAGAGCGGAATCGTGGAATGAGGGGCAGGTCTATGTGGTCGATTCCAGGTAATGGAAATGCCGATGAAAATGCATGCAAGGTCGACGGGCCCTGGGTTTTATATCAGAGAGACTGGCTGGCCATCAAGGTCTCGCCATGTCCCATCCATACACACTAATAGTTCATTCATCTATTGTCCGACAAATGACGGGCCTAGTATCAGAAGCCGTGGCGCCAGCGACTGCAGTCAAGGGGAAGACCCCGAAGCTGATGAAGGCAGCGATGATCGTCGAGGTGACTCTCACCCTGCATATTGATAATAATACCTGCAATACTCAGCAGGGAAAAGTTGCACCTACAACTGCACCTGCACCTGTGCCTGAACCTATACCTGAACCTTTAACGTTTGCTGATACACAAATACCGGAGCAATCTAGTTCAACAAGCCACTCAAAATTATCGACGATGCCCCCGTTCCCCAGCCCGGACCAAACCAGATCCTGGTCCGCATCACCGCATCGTCTCTCTGCATGAGTGACATCATGGGCTACCAGGGCCTGACGCAGAGCCCGCTGCCTTATTGCGGCGGTCACGAGCCCGTCGGGGTCGTCGAGGGGCTCGGTCCCGGGGTTGTCGGCTTCAAGGCGGGCGACCGGGTTGGCTTCATGCCTGCTTCACGCAGCTGCCAGGACTGCCCAGAGTGCCTGTCGGGAAATCATCGATTCTGCGCCGCGAGGACCTCGGTCGGCTTCAGCGGCCCCTACGGAGGCTTCTCCGAGTACTGCCTCTCGGATCCGCTGTCGACTGTAAAGATCCCGGACGGAATCTCCGACGAAGCTGCGGCTCCGCTGTTCTGCGCCGGAGTGACTGCGTACGGCGCGGTCAAGAAGGCGGCTCAGAGGCAGGTCGGTGGGAGTGTGGTCAACATCATCGGCTGCGGAGGTGTCGGCCATCTGGCCATCATGTACGCCAAGGCAATGGGATTCAGTGTCACGTCAATCGATATCGCCGACGAGAAGTTGGAGCTTGCCACTCGATGCGGCGCGGACGTTGTGATCAATTCTCTAAAAACACCCAAGCAGAAGATCCCACAGGCTGCGACGACAATCGTCATCAGTGGAGCGACGCAAGCCTATTCCTTCGCGCTGGATGTCACTCAGAATCACGGCACTATCATTGGTGTTGGCGTACCGCACGGCCTGATTTCATGCGATAGTGAGTCGTGAGGAGCTGTTTAGACACCAGTCATCATCTTTGTCAGGGCATGCGCTGATTCTTGTCGTCGTCTATCGCCAGTGACTCAAATGATACTCCGCGACGTATCTCTGATCCCGACCAACCAGGGATCAAAGCTAGAACTCTACGAGTCCCTGCAGCTTGCCGCTCTGAAGGGCATCGAGCCGGTGGGAGAGGTCTGTCTTCTGCCCCAGAGTCTTGCTTAAAACTCGCGCGTGTCATTAATAATAGCTAACAACCGAGCGTGCAGACAAAGAACATCAAGGAGATCAACCAGGGGTATGAGGACATGAAGGCGGGAAAGATCGTAGGGAGAATTGTCTATACTTTCGACTAGGGCTAGATACCAGGCCTATTAGAAGTGGACAATAAATCATCCAGGGTCTGAGGTCTTAGACCGAGTCTCTCCGTCTTGCCGTAAGCCGGAAGCACCTCGGAAAAAACTGTTTGACATTGTTAATTAAAATATCACACACCCTTCTGTGCAAGTCCCGAACGATTTCTTTCAAGTCATCCCTGTAACAAGAGAACTGAGCTTCTTCCCGATAGCATCAGCTCCCGATAGTAAACCAGCATCAGGCGTTCCAAAAGGAAGGGCCAGGTACTTCTTCTCGTTCTTCACCGACTCCGAGACCTGCCAGTCATGGCATGCCCCGGCCTTCACATTGTACATAACATTGGCGCCAGCCGCCTTCGCCGCCTCTACAAACCGCGAGATGTTCTCCAGGAACAGCTCGTCTCCACCAGCAAACACGTAGGTGATCTCTGGCAAGATCTGTCCCAGGCCCGGCCGTGTGCTCCCCGCCGTCGTGAATTCCAGGTAGTTCTCGACGTCCGCCCGCTTGGCGCCGGCGACCGCCATCGTCGCCCAGCGGCGCAATACGGAACCGACCAGGAGGTCGGAGTCTGCCTTGTCCGAGTATCCGCCCTGGTCGAAGAGACTGACCCAAGGGCTGAGGAGAAAGGCGCCCCTCCCCGGGGCTGATCGGATTGTCGGCGACTTGACAGACGGCAGAGGATATGCCAAATGGGTCAGGAGGGAGAGGCAGATGGAGCCGCCCGCGGAGTCGCCCATCAAGGCAATGTTGGATCCGGGGATGTTCTGCTCCGTTGTCAGGTATTCCCAGCACGCCGACGCCTGCCCAAGCTGGCGGGGAAACACGGACTCGGGCGCCAGGGAGTAGTCGAGCACGAAGATAGCCACCGTCTTCCCCGTGTCTGCGACGGTCTCCGCAACTCGCAGCAGCATTGCGGCGAACTGGTTAGGCTGCGACATGACGTAGCCGCCTCCGTGGATATATAGGATCACGACATCGGCCTCGCTGGGGGGCGCTTTGCCGTCGAAACGCGGCTTGCAGAGCCAGTTTCCGGCGAAGTCGGGTCGCTCGACTCGTTCGTTCAGGTTCTCCACGATGCTGCCGTAGCGCTTCGATTTAGAGAAATGATCAATGGTTGACGGGCGCCGGAGAATGGACAAGGGTAGGCAAAGGAAGACTCTTGGGGAATGCCGTTAATTAGCCCTCTCTCTTGCAGCCATTTCTCCAAGGGGTTAATAAGTTGTGGCTCAAAGAACTCACTTGCGCACTATAGATCGCTCGAGATCATCGCGCCATGGCCGGACGCTTCTAGAGAAAGGCCGGCAGATGAAGAAGGAGGCAACATGGAAAGCGAGTCGGAAGACGCCCATGACCGTTCGGGGAATGTCGCCTAGAGGAATACGTCCGAATCCTGGATTGGGATTGCAGTCGTGCTGGGGGGGTGCAGCCATGGTTTGCTTAAGTGAGTGTATGAGAGTATGAGTGCAGTCGTATGTGAATGTGTGCCTATGCCTGAGTGCGGAAGTGTGTTGGATGTTGGATGGGCAGGAAGATCGACTCTCGAGACAAGCTACAATTGGAACTCGCAATTCGCGCTATCAGCTATCTATCTGTATTGCACTAGCAGAAGGAGCAAGCGTTGTGGCAAGTTGGGGTCCCCAGGCGCACCGACTCACTGGAACGAGCATAACGTTTAGCATAAAAATTCTAGCAGTCAGAAAAGGGTGACAGCTTCCCAGGACCCAGTCTTCCCCACCCAACCAGCCCCCGCCCTACTCACCCAAGTTGCCTAGCCGATCAGACAAGCGATGGACCCCCATCATCCCAACGCAAGATACGCAGGGCTTCAAAAAGAAAACGAGTTCCCTTCTCAGCTTTCCCAAAGCTCGGTATGAAGCGACAGACATCGAACATCGAACTCCTTTTTGACCAGCCCACGCACACTCCACACTCCACACTACCACACTCTCACACGAGCCAGACAACGACTGGGCTTGCTTGCCGTCCCTGAACCGGCGGGGGGGGGGGGGGGGGGGGGGGGGGGGGGGGGGGGGGGGGGGGGGGGGGGGGGGGGGGGGGGGGGGGGGGGGGGGGGTGTG
>NW_026848174.1:0-26692 GCF_030411735.1 Phialemonium atrogriseum | reverse complement strand
AATTTTTTCCCACCCCACCCACACAACAACAAACCCACAAAACAAAACACACACCCGCCCCCACCACCATGGGGTTGGTTTCCCGGCCCGAAACCCCCCCCCCCCCCCCCCCCCCCCCCCCCAAAAAAAAAAAAAAAAAAAATTAAAAAAAAAATTATATTGAACGATGGGTATGTCGATCGACCATCGGTCCCTCCCGGGCATCTTCCAACCCCGCCGGACACTGAAGGTTATTGGCATCGGCGCCGGGGCATCGGGTCTGCTCTTGGCCTACAAGCTGCAGAAGCACTTCGACGACTTCTCCCTCCAGTTGTTAGAGAAGAACCCGGAAGTCAGCGGCACATGGTACGAGAATAAATATCCAGGGTAAGGGCTTGCTTCGTCTATTTATTCTATTTATTTATGCGCCAATCACCAATTTAAATTAATTTGAACAAAGAGCTAACTGATTGTCAACTCCCATTTTAGCTGCGCCTGCGATGTTCCGAGCCATAATTACACGTGGAGCTTCGAGCCCAAGACTGACTGGAGCGCCAACTACGCCAGTTCCAAGGAGATCTTCCAGTACTTTAAGGACTTCAGCACCAAGTACGGCCTTGGCAAATACATAGAGTTCAACCAGCAAGTCATCAGCGCGACGTGGGACGAGGCGGCCGCCGAGTGGCATGTGACCGCCAAGAACGTCGTGACGGGCGAGCTGAAGATCGCCTCCGCGCACGTCCTCGTCAATGCCGGGGGCATCCTGAACGCGTGGCGATACCCGCCCATCCCGGGCATCGACACCTTCAAGGGCCCCCTGGTCCACTCGGCCGCATGGCCCGAGGACCTCGACCTCAGCGGCAAGGTCGTCGGCCTGATCGGGAACGGGTCTTCGGGCATCCAGATCCTCCCCGCCATCAAGAGCCAGGTGAAGGAGCTCGTGACCTTCATACGCGAGGCCACCTGGGTCGCCCCGCCGCTCGGGGAGTCATATCAGCTCTACTCAGAAGAGGAGAAGAAGCGCTTCGCGACAGATCCGGCGTACCACGTGGAGAGGAGGAAGAAGGCCGAAGCCAGAGCCAACGGCAGCTTCGCCCTCTTTCACGCGGGCTCGACGGAGCAGGCCCAGGTCAGGGCCTACATGGAGGACCGGATGAAGAGCAAGTTGAACAACCCGGAGCTCGAGAAGGTGCTGATCCCCGACTGGGCCGTGGGCTGCCGGCGACTGACACCGGGGACAAACTACCTGGAGTCGCTGAGCGACGAGAACGTCAAGGTCGTGTTTGGAGAGATCACGCAGATCACGGAGACGGGCGTCATCTGCGACGACGGAAAGGGAGAGTATCCCATCGACGTCCTCATTTGCGCCACCGGGTTCGACACGACTTTCAAGCCGCGGTTTCCGCTCGTGGGCCGAGACGGAGAGTCATTAACCACCTTGTGGAAGGGTATGGCCGTTCTTCGCTCTTCTCACTTCTTATTCTTCCTCTTGTCTTTTCTTTCGCTTGACGCTGACTTGGCGCCCCCCCAAAAAAGATGAACCGAAAGCCTATTTAGGAATCGCCGCCGACAGGTTCCCCAACTACTTCCTCACTCTCGGGCCCAATTGCCCCATCGGCAACGGTCCGGTCCTGATTGCGATCGAGGCCGAGGTGGAGTACATCATCAAGATGCTCTCCAAGTTCCAGAAGGAGAACATTCGTTCATTCGATGTCAAGTCCGAGGCCGTGAAGGACTTCAATGACTGGAAGGACATGTTCATGGATGACACCAGTAAGTGGACCAGAAATGCCCCCTGTCCATCAGTAGTGTCCGGTGTGTGTGGTGATGTACATCCAGTCTAACCTCCGCGCGCGTACAGTTTGGACTGAGGCTTGCCGGTCCTGGTATAAAGCCGGGTCAGCGTCTGGACAGATCCTCGCTCTGTGGCCGGGTTCGACACTGCATTACCTCGAGGCGCTAAAGGAACCTCGCTGGGAGGACTGGTCGTTCACGTACCCGACGAAGAATCGGTTCATTTACCTCGGCAACGGACACAGCAGTGCCGAGACCCTCGACGGGGACCTGAGCTATTACATCCGCAACTCGGACGACGCTCCCGTCGATCCTATCTTGAAGCGGAGCGGCAGGAAGGGAACACCTGCCGCAAGCGGGACTCCTGTTGACAGCACCAAGGCCAAGTCTGTATCTGTAGCAAACGGAACTTCTGGGATAGAAGCACCAATAGCCGCTGCGGCCGCTTTAGTGGCCGCCTAACAGAACTAGGTTGTGAATCAATTCTTGTCAATCTTCAACGTTCTTTCGTGGCCGTACATAGACCCTTTATCTAGACGTGTGACCTAACCACTATTAGACTCCTTACTTGTGAGCTGTTTTGCTAGTCAATTCCAGCGATGCTACGGATTGAAATAACCTGCGACCGCCGCGCTAAATATTGCTTATTGGTGAGCTGGCCTTTCGGGAGCTTAATGGATGAGCAAAAAACCCAATCCTGGCCGGAGAGAGGGGAGGGAAGGCCGGGAAGTCTCTTGATTTCTGTTGGCAGTTGCGCACTAACCAAGAATCGTTCCCCGCCCATCAAAGATTGAGTTTGGGGAAGCGTATGGCGGGGGAAGCCCACCATTGGCCAATAGCCTAGCAGTCTAGCTCAGACCTGCGGGGGGCCGAGCCCACTGGGGTCATTGGGGGAACCTCGGTAATAGCGGGGATTACTACCAGGCCGCTTGCATAACTAATTCTCCTCCCCGCCGGAGCATCCTCCTGCCGTCGCTGGAAGAACGAACGGATTGCCAACGCACAGATTGAACCTCCCATCCTTCTTTTTTTCCCCTTCTTGTCCACCACGTCAAGTCTCAAATTCCGCCGATGCCGGCAAACAACGGTCCTCGAAGAGCCTCCAAGCGGCAGGCTGGTGGCCTCCAGAACGAGCGGAAGCGGGCGCAAAACCGGATTTCCCAGCAGTGCCTCCGCGAACGGCACGCCGCGAGTGCTCGCCACCTGGAGAGCGTCGTTCAGGCCATGAGGTCGGGAAGCGATGCGGACAGTAAGGAGCGGTACAGCATTCTTCTCGAGTCGCACATGAAGCTTATCGAGGAGAACCGGTTCCTGGAGGAGGCCCTGTTTCGTCTCAGGAAGAAGCTTCTGAGCATGTCCAATTCCGCATCTACCGCAGCAGGTACGCATCCCTTTTTCCCCCTCTTTTCTCTTTTCTTCTCTTCTCTTTCTGCTCTCCTTGCCTTGCTGAACCCTCTCTAACCTTGGCCCCGTGCCTTAACAGACGACCCCATCTTCGACCGGCTACTGAATCGGGAGAGCAAGAGAGCCACGACCAGCAGCCCGCCGGCACCAGGTTCGTCGAGCTCCAGCAGCCCGCCGGGTCTTGCTTCGTCGATTTCCTGTGCGATGCAGGATAGTAGCACGTTCTTCTCGAAAACGCCGCCCCCGGATAAGAACGACGCCGAGTCGTCGGAGGCGCCGAACCAACCTGGAGATGGCTCGGGCCTCGGAATGGCCTGTCTTGGTCCCGAGTCGTTCCAGAACATGGAACTGTTGGCATCAGTCGAATACGCCGACGAACAGGCACTCGAGTCGATGGCCTTCTTCGACCCGTTAATGAACAAGTTCGGCCTCAACGCTTCCTCGAACCGCATGCCCTCGCCGCTGCCGACCCTGCCCAACCTGGATGCTATCGCAATCAGGTCGTCCACTGTATTTGCGGACAAGATTTTGCATGCTTCCATCAATCTCATTGCAAGGGCTCGTGATCTGCCAGGCTTATGCGACCTCACAGAGAAGCAATTAGCGGGGCAGATCGCGGTCGCAGCAGTGAACCTGCTGGCTACGAGGTCCGGTCTAGAGTCGTACCTCTACGGCGTGGTAAGTCAAAGAAAGAAAAACTCTTCCTTGGCTAGGGGCGCTGAATGCTGGGGGGGGGGGGGGGGGGGGGGGGGGGGGGGGGGGGGGGGGGGGGGGGGGGGGGGGCCGGTTTTTGTGGTTTCAGATAAGGGGTGGTATTTAAAATAAAAAAAAAATTTTACTTGGGTTGGGGGGGGTTTTGGTCCCCCCCCCCCCCCCCCCCCCCACCCAACCCAAACGCTAATCAAACGGCTGTTCCTATGCTATCGCAGAACGGAGCACACTACATGGAGAAAGTGCTTAACTGGCGCCTCGGCAAAGGCAACCGTTCCGGCGTCCCTCTGCCTTTCCGTCCCACGCCCCTACAATCCAGCCACGCGCGGATGCACCTCGCCATCGACTTCTTCAATTGGCCGGACCTCCGCGACCAGATCTTACTTAACCTGGATAACATCGACCTCGACACGCTGGTCCGAGACGTCGTGCTGAATACGGTCGTTGACCTGCCGCATCGCAACATCGCCGTCAACGTGTGGGACCTGTTCCAGAACCGCATCCTGACGCGCACGCCCCAGCGGGTCGGCGGAGGCGGCGGCGGCTCCCTCTTCCAGCCGGACTGGGCCTTCTTCGAAATCAACACCTTCGACGCGGACTTCGATCCCACCGTCCCCGACCCCGTCGAGGAGGCCTTGGTCCGGCAGCTAGCTCGGTGCGTCCGGAAGTTCGGCCAGAGCCAGAACCCGCCGCTGGCCGCCATGGTGCCGGAGCCCGAGCAGCGCGATCTCGACGGTCCCGCCGACGACCTGGAGACGCCGCTGGTGGCGTATGACCGCAGGTTCCGCAAGAGCGATGTCGCCAGCTTCTTTGGGCTGGCGAAGGTGAGCGAGTGGAGGCTCAGTAAGGAGTTCGCGAGGAAGTACGCTTTCCTTGATTGCTCTTCAGGTATGTCTTCTGCTCGCGAGCGGCGCGATATGTATGCTCTTTTGCAATTTTATTTTATTTTTTATTTTTCTCACAATAACGATTCAACAGTTGCGGCGAAGTGCGACATGGCGCCCCGTCTATCCGATCTTTATCTATGAGAGATAAGCTAGACTATGACCGAACAGGCGTCCCTCTTCTACGGCGCATACGGAGTTCACTCGTTTGGCTACGATCCATGTAGCCTCTATCTAAGAAGGAAAATACGCGTGGGGCGCAAAGGTTATGGCTATTGGCTAGCAATTTGAGTCAGGAAATGGAATTAGCAGAGCACGGAGTTGTAAAGTGTTACGAGGGATGGCGTAGGTATTACCATCAGCACATGTTGTTCGCTGTTTAGTGGCTGCTCATTAGTGACACTGGAGTTTTCATCTCTCTGCGAAGCAGTATGTAACTATCTTTGAATGTCAGGCTGTCAAGAGTCAGTAAGCCAGAGGGGAGATATGGGCAGACGCAGAAAGTCGGCCCGAAAGGCTCGGAATTGCAATATCAGAAACTCGTGACTGTTTTCTTTCACGCACAGACTAACCGAGCCCTATATCTGTACAACAAGGTATGTTTGTGATCGCGATGACCTTCGTGGTTGTGGATACGTTTCGTGTGGCGGTACCATGATACAGTAATGCGCCGTGAATTAAGAACAGCTAGTGTACGGACGTAGGTATCGGTGAAAGGCTCCGTTCCTCACACCCGCAATAGGTAGTGGCTTGGATATACAAAGGGTGAAAGGAAACAGCGGGGTACAATCGTCACTGTGCATAACTGGGCCCTTTCAAGGACAAGCTGGCATTGACGGACACATGCCGGGGGGGGGAAGTTGCTGCACTATACTAGTCCCCAAATCCAGCACTAGGCCAAATTAAGCTATAGTTATGCAAAACTTAATTAATATATGTAGCGAAACAAGCTATTGCACTTAGCAGAGCTCATAGAAAATACTAAGTGGGTTGCTAAGCGACGACTAGCGTTAGATTTAATACATTGGTTTGGATTCAAACCTAGTGCCACCCACTGTAGTTCTGACAGGTGAGAGGGAGAAAGCAGGAAGAAGCGGGTAGACAGGGGGAGGAGACAGGGGAGGAGACAGGGGAGCAGACAGGGGGTGGAGGTTTGGGGTGTCTATCCTTAGTAACTCTTTAGTAAATAATTGGAGTAGTATGGTGAGAAAAAGCTGACAGCTAGAGTACCTTTCACGAAAATTCCGTTCTTGCAATTCCCTGCTTACACAGAGAGCATGGTCCTTCTGTGCAAAACGTCCAAGATGGCAGGGGAGCAAAGCCACACATCAAAAACTCTCGGCTCTTCTCTCTGGAAAACCCTCGTCTCCCATCGCAGCCCCGAGCTCCCGCAGTCCCAAGCTCCCGCAGTCATGCTCCCGTACACAAGTTCACGAATCCGCCATGGGATTATGCGGCTTTAGATTAGTAAACACGCCGATGGCGCCATCCTGCATCACCACGCGCAACCAGTCAGGCAACATCCTCGTCGGCGTGGCGAGGTACGCGCTCCTCGGCACGAGGATATGCTGCGCCTTGCCGCTGCGTAGCACGTCGACGATGGCATCACCCAGCTCCTCGGGCGTGAGCGACTTCATGCCGCCGTTCAGCTTGATGCCGGAGAACATCTTGGTGTCGACGGCGCTGGGCGAGACGCAGGACACGCGCACGGCCGGCGCCCGGTTCAGGTTCCTCATCTCGGAATGTAGGCCCTCGTAGATGGCGATGGCGGCAGCCTTGGTGGCCGAGTAGTCCGTCAGGCCGGCCGTCGCCACGTACCCGGTCTGCGAGGCCACGATTAAGAAGTGGCCGTGGTTGTGCTCCGCCATGTTGAGGAGGAATGTCTTGGCTGTCCAGAGCATGGCCAGGTTGTTGACGGAAAAGGTCCTTTTGGGTGAATAAATTTCCAGTTCACGATCTCCCTGCTCCAGTCAAACTTGGCATCTACGGTGTTGTTGAGTGCTTGGGAAGTCAGACGTTAGTTGATCCGCCACGCGAGTGCGAGGCCGGAGAGGATGAGCGCGTTCCGGAGCCATGGCGGCATAGGCTGGCACTCGAGGGCTGCCTGGTATGCCGTATTAACGGCCGCGACCATGGGGGTCAAGAGTTTCCGGGGGTCTAGAAAGGCCCGGGCGCTGTCTTCGGACATCTTTTTGCTCGTGATGATGTGCAATCAACTGCTACTAACTGATCGCCCGCCTTGAATCGGGACGCAGAAAAGCAGGTAGTTTCTTTTTCTACTGGAGTATGCGGACAGATTTGCACTGTTGGTTATTCTAACTTTTTGGTGGTTATCTGGGTGATCTTTACTGCCCCCTAGCGACTACATTATATTCCTGGCTAAACTGCATTGGATTTTGGATGGGGAAATGGCCGTCAGACATTTCTGACGGCAGAGGTACGGCACCCCGCAAACCGCCTGGGGATTGGGGGGGGGGGGGATGTTCGCAGCCGTCACTATTTATTGCTGCTCGGCAACCGGGCAATCTAATGGACACAGCTGAGCCTCCGAACTCCGTCAGTGAAGTGGACAAGCGGATTTCTCATTGACCCGCGGGGCCGGATCCCAGGCTCTTGCCGGAGAGTGTTGGGGGAACTCGACTTGTATGTACATCAAGGAGTGGCACATAACTTTCACTGCGCTTGTGCGCAAACGAGCGGAAGCGCAAGAGGTAAATAATACTGATTAGATTGATGAACAATATTCGAGTCTCTAGCTCATTGTATTACACTACAAGTCTAGCTTCGAAACTATGGCAGCTTATCATACAACTGATACAAGTTTCCGGTCTTGTAAACATAAATAGCAGCCACACCGATAAGTAGCATCGCAATCTTTAGCTAGGCCGCAGTCTTCCTCGGGGGCCAAGGTTTGATTCGCTGGTCTTCCATCGTCTTCCCTTTTTTGAACCCGAGACGATTCTTGACGGCCAACTTGCTACTGTGCCGAACATCGAACGGAGGATACCGGAAGGACATCAACCTATCCAGCCACGTGGACGGCAAGACGAATATCCTGGTATGGGTGAAGGCGAGGAATCTGTGTTTTCCGTGGTAGTACCCCATACCCGACTCGCCAACGCCGCCGAACGGGGTGCCCGGTACTCCGGCATGCATGAGCACGTCGTTGACGGTCACACCTCCGGACATGGTGTTGCGTTGAACTGGCGTCAGGGTGCCCTTGTAAGCGGCGAACAACTTGTCAAAGAACTACTGGAGCTGGGAAATTTGACCTACTCTCGTCAACTTGGGCATTGTCCGAGCTGAAGATGTAGATGGCCAGGGGATGAGGCAGCCTAGTTCCCGTCTCCGGCCGGGTGCGAAGTATGCGATCGGAGATGACAAGACGGTAACTGCCGACAGCGCCGGGGAGATGTCATTCCCTGTTCTGGTCTCAGGGAGGACGCAAGTGCACATGGTGCCGGTTTGAGGCGTAGCGGTGGATGGAATTAGCTATCCTGGCAACTTCTACGGCGATCGATGCGCTGTCTTGTTTAATAATCATCCCATCCCTTGCTTGTTCAATAATTATGTCCAAGTATCTACAGTCCCCATCTATCACGCCCCTTGCGGCCACACTGGCTCATACGTTCCCAAGAAGCAGCTCCCAACATCGTATCCCAGCTTCGTCTTGTCGTATGAAGCAGCCGACCCAACGTACGTCAGCGTCTCCAGCTCGCCGTCCCGCTTCCCGAAGTTACTCTTAATGTTGTCAAAGTACTTCGGCTGGAAGAGCTGCGGAGTTCCGGCGTAGAGTGACGTGAAAACCTTGGCAACGAGGGAGTTCATGTCGTCAAAATGGCGAGGCTTGAAGTTGGGATGCAGCTTCCTCAGCGAGTCTTGGATCTCGGCCGGGTACTCCCCGAGCGAGATGAGGAACTGGTTGAACTGGTTGAGGGACACATCGACGAGATAGTTGCCGCCTTCATGCGCTCGCCTGTCTACGGCGAGGAGAATGCCCACGAGCCCGACAACTCCAGTCCTATTGTCGACAAGAGATTGTTAGCACATCTCGGGAAGTCCACGGCACACTGCCATGTTGCTACGCACACTGCTACGCTGCCGTGAGGATATCGCTTACTGATAGTCCGAGTTGGGTAGAGGCGGAACCACGGGCTCGTCCAGGCCGAGGAACTTGCCCATCAGCCAACTGCACCCCGTCACACAGTCGGAGATCTGCTGCCATCCCGAGCGGTTCGCCATGGGGCCGTGCCAGCCGTAGCAGTTCTCACGGACGACTACGATGCCGCGGCCGCGGCGCCGCGCCACCGTGTGAAGGTAGTCGACGCCGAAGCCGAGGCGCTCCAGCGCCTGTGGCCGATAGCCGTCGAGCACGACGTCGGCGTCGTAGACGAGCTTGCGCAGCTTGGCGCGCCCGCTGTCGCTTTTGAGGTCCAGAGACACGTCGTACTTGCCTAGGTTGCCGTCGACTAGTAGCGGGCCCATGTCCGGCTGTGACGCGCATGACACGCGCACAACGGTGGCGCCGAACAGGGCTGCCAGCTTGGCGATGGTCGGCGCGGCAATGACGCGCGACAGGTCGAGCATCTTGATCCCCTCAAGCGGTCGGAACTTGTTGTTGCTGTTGCTGTTGTTGTGGTCGACGGCACGGTAGGGCACCGGCGGTAGCACGTCCGTGGCGGACTGCTCGAGCGAGAAGATGGCATCATCCGCTATGGCCTTGCCCTGTTCTGAGGCGCGGAACTCCTCCGGCGTCAGACAGATGGTGCCGGCCTGCCGCCAATGCAGGTTGGCCTCGGTGTCGAGCCACTCGCTGTCCAAGTGCGAAATCACGCCGCAGTACTCCCGGATCACGTCGTCCACCGACGTCAGCTCGTGCCTCTCCTCGGGGAGACCCACCATGGCGAGCGTCTTATCCGCGTTCATGCTGCCGTGGAGGTGGAAATAGCGCCCGTCCTTGGTCGGATAGACATTCGTGCAGAGGCGCCGCCACGGCTGACTCGTCCGGCCGAGATCGTACTTCTGGCACCGGACGGCGATTCCGGGGTCGGAGATGGGTTTGCCGTCGACGCGGCATATGGCGGCGGAGCCGAGGAAGAGACTGGCAATGTCGGTGTTGATGGAGACGCCCTGCTCGATGCCGAAGCGCTCCTTCACAATGGCGTTGCCGATCGAGGCCGCGAGCCCCCACAGGGCGGCGCTGGATTCTGTGAATTTCAGGGGCGCCGGGATGAACGGCGTCGACATGGCGGAGGAGTCGAAGGTCGTCTTGGACGCTATGTCCTTGACCTTCTGAGGCAGGCCGAGGCGGTCATCTTTGAGGAGGACCTCATGCAGGATCCTCCCCGCCTCCTTCTGTAGGGAATAATCCGTTGACATCATGGCCACGAAGTTCCAAGAAGAGAGGCCGCTTCTCTGTCCAGTTGCTCGTTGCTCACACAAAGAAATCCGGATCCAAACCCACTATCAAGGTAATAATAATAGCCGGGTGCAGCGCATTTCTTAGCTGGGAATCGTGTCCGGATGACTATAAGGGAAAATCAGCCCGAAGAGGGTCCAGATCCCAATCCCCCATCCACAAGCAGCCAAGCCGCCTTGCTCCGCTGGCCCCCTCAGTGTGTCAGAAATATCTCACTCGGATATTTCTGACTTGGTCACCACTAGTCGCGGGGTATAAACTGCCGAGCTCCGCATTTGTGGACCAGTCGGAAATAATGCGCGCTGTGCCTCGGCCTCCGCCCTCTGCACACCCACATGAATTTTCCCTTATATTCTAATATGTACGTATATTCACACCAGGGGATTCCAGACATATAGCCGTCCGCAGACCCGACTATAACATTGTGCCTCCTCAAACCAACCCATCATATCATCATCATCATCATCACACTGCACCGGAACCAGGTGTTGCCTGGTTATTGACCTAACAATGTCTTCTCAACGCCGACCTATCCGGATCGGGAACTGCAGTGGCGCAACAGGTTAGTCAGGGTCCCCCCGCCCCAGAGCATGCTCACACCAGGAAGCCCCCAGGTCTAATTCAGGCTGAGCAGGGGACGGACCGCTGGCCCTGCGTCGGATAGTAAGAGAAGGGCCCGTTGATGTGGTGACCGCGGATTACCTGGCTGAAGTAAACATGGGTAAGAGCCATCACCATCCCCATCTCTCCTGCCTAGCAAGCCCTCAGCGGCAGCAACAATAGCATATGCTGAACGGCCCTCTAAGCGTGGCTCGCACTGGAGAGACGGCAAGATGTTACAAAAGGCTACGAGAAGAGCTTCCTGAAGCAGCTCGACAAGGAGACGGCGCACATCATCGCCAACAAGGGCATCAAGGTAATCCACAACGGCGGTGCGCTCAACCCGGAGGGACTGGCCAAGGCCATCGAGGCCCAGCTAGCCGACTTCGGCGTGACGACACTGAAGGTTGCCTACGTCAAAGGCGACGACCTCTTGGGCATCTTCGACGAGCTGAAGACGCCGGGAAAGGTGGGCCATCTCGACACCGCGGGGCGAGACTTGTCCAAGTTTGACAACCCCGCCCTCAGCGCGAACGCCTACATCGGCATGGGCGGCATTGTTGCCGCCCTCGAGGCGGGCGCCGACATTGTGGTCTGCGGTCGGTGCTGTGATGCAAGCCCGCTCATGGGTAAGAGCGACTCTTTCTTTCTCTTTCTCTCTCCTCCTGTAGTGATTATCTCATGTACGGAGCTGACGAGCGACTTGCCTCGACTCATTAGGCGCCGCTGCGTGGTGGCATGGCTGGGACGAGACAAAACTCGACGAACTGGCCCAAGCCCTCATTGCCGGACGTACGTAGTTCCTTTCCCCGTCTCCGTATTATCCCCGGCTGAAGCGTGTTATCTCCTGCAGACTGCATCGAGTGTGGCTGCTACGCCACTGGAGGCAACTTCTCCGGATTCAAGTCCATCCCCAACAACTGGAACCAAGGATTCCCAATCGCAGAAATCATGGCCGACGGGACATTCGATATCTACCTCCAAGACGGAGCCAGGGGCATGGTCAGCAGAGACACGATCACGGCCCAGCTCGTCTATGAGATCCAGGTAAATAATCGCCGCCCAGGGGTTTATTTGGACAATAGGCTACATAATCGAACCTAACTGGGGCTAAATCGTTGAATCGTCGAATCTAGGGCCCGTACTATCTAAACCCGGACGTCATTGCCGATATCCATAACGTCAAGGTGACCAACAAAAGCAAAAACAGGCATGTAACTTTTCTCTTTTTCTCTCTCGCTCTCCCCCTCTCTTCAACACCCCCCCCCTCCCAACAAAAAAAAGGCCAATGTGTGTGTATATATATAAACATCTGTCGTCGTAAACTTCCTCCCCCCGGCTAACCGAAAAGGACAGGGTGACGGTTTCCCAAGTCCGCGGAATGCCGCCGCCGCCGACTACCAAGCTTGCGGTCTGTGGTCTCGGTGGTTTCCAGGTGGAAGTATACCTCTTCGCGACAGGCCTGGATATTGCCGAAAAGCTTGCAGACTTCCAAGGGAGTCTGAACGAGAACATCCACAACAGCGCGGACTATCGGGTCCTTCGCGTCGACCAGTACGGCGTGCCACAGCAGAACCCCGCATCTCAGGCGCTCGCCACGTGCATGTTCCGCGTGTTTGGTCAGGCCGACAAGGCCGAGACTCTCTCGACACTCCCGCAGGCAATCGGCGGTTACGGACTGGGCGGCTATTGTGGCGAACACAGCTGCATGGACTTCCGTATGGTGAGTGATGGGATGGCCCTCCACAGGAGATTTTTACCCCTCTGCTGAATATTAACAACCCTAATCCCCGCTACAGATGACGCCGCGCCCATTCATCGTATACGAACCTTTCCTGGTCGAATACAGCCGCCTATCCGTGCAGATGGTGTTAGGCGGCCAGACCGTCGACGTTCCTGCACCCTCAGGGGTAGCTCCCTTCGGCGGCCAGAAGCTCTGTGACTCGCAGTCCGGCTTCGTCGCAGACAAGTACGGCCCTACCAAGACAGCACCGTTGGGCTACAGAGTGCACGCCCGGTCCGGAGACAAGGGTTCCAATGCGAACGTCGGTTTTTGGGCACTCGAGGACGATGAGTACGAATGGCTCCGGTCGCTTCTCAGCGTTGGCTCGTTCAAGAAACTGCTTGCCGATGACTACAAGGACTCGTATGTTATTGAACGGTTTGAAATGCCCAACATCCGCTGCGTCCACTTCCTAGTCAAGGGCGTCCTGGAAGGAGGCATCAGTTCTAGTTACAGGCTGGACGGCTTGGCCAAGAGCTTTGGGGAGTTCCTCCGTAAGTGGCCCAGTTACTTGGTTTATTTTTATTTTGCTTTTTTTTTGTTTCTTTCTTCTTCTTCCCCGCCCATGCCAAGGGTTTGTCAGCTGATTAGGTTTCTCTCAGGTGCAAAGCATGTCGAGATTCCCACAAAATTTCTAGAAAGGGGCATAATTTGAAGGGCGCCATGGCCTGGCCTGGTAGAACACGCGGTTTTGCACAGCAGGTAGTGATAACTACACAATATTCCACGCCCCATGTAATACTCTTCAGCCACAATCCATATCTATGTCCAGGGTTGGTAAATTCGTCTTTAGTCTCTCCTGTTTCTTAGCCACGGGACTGGGGTTTCGACACCACCTTGGCCTCGCTGGAGATTGGGAGACTCATCATACTGTATGCCGAACGCATTGACTTGGATTCGCCCGGTCGAAACGGCTTCGTTGTCTTTTAAGCAAACATTATCTCCGGCGGGATGTTAGAAGATGGGAACTGCTTCGTCCAGTGCCAAATCATATGCCGGCTACCCATCTCCCGTCCATTTTCTGGGTCGTCCTGAGGCATTTGTAGTCCATGTGACGATTAGTCGTCCGCAACGCTATGCATCACAATGACAAGCAAGAATAGCATCCATAACATTGACACTCTCGACCCGCTCTGGATTCAAGGCCGCTCTTTCTAAGTCGGATGTACCGCTTTATAGATGCCAAGGGCGAGGGAGACAGTACCGTAAGTATAAGGATGAGTTAATCGTTAAATGTCAAACCTAGGCAAACCTAGAGCAAGGAGTTGTGCTTGGGTTAAAACTGCCTGAGTCGTGACAACGTCGGGCACACCTTGATCGACACTGAGATAGGGACCTGGAGGAGAGGAAGCGCCTTACACAGGTTCCGTATCACAGCCCCTAAGCTAGCGACACACGACCACCACGAGCGTCCGGGCATGCGCCGTCGTCTCAACCTACCAGCTCCGTATTTGCCTCACGCTCTACCTTATGTCTTCCTGCTTCCTGCATTCCCTAGCCTCTCAAGCTTCACCAATCCTACTAATCATCCTTCAATTCGCCCAAAGCCTTATATCTGGTCGGTAGACTCCTAGTCAACCAACAAAACATTATTACATCATGTTGCTCGTGCTAGACTAGTTGAAAGCGCGTCTATCTTGCTTCATGCCGGTGTCACTGTCAATGCAGTCGTCTACAAGGAGATTGCTAGCGACAGGGTAATGACAAGACAGCCGAAGACGCCTTTGGATGAAGTACTGGACCTTCGCCGGTCTGCAGCCGGATCTGGGCAGGAAAAAATCTCGAAACCAGGTAAGTCCTAAATGGATGTCCCACATTCGCTCGATGAATTATAACTGACACTTGTTGTCGCGTGGGAACGCAGAGGTACCAAAGCTTGATCGCCGCTTCGATAGAATGGTTGAGTTGCTCCGTAGTAATGGTGGAATTGAAGCACATGAACTCGGGTGACGCGTCTCTGAAACGACAAGGCTCGCTCAGCCACAAGAGGACGTCAGTTATGGTATACGCGTCATTGTGGACTCCTGTCAATGCCGTGGCAGAATAGATCTCTCATCTGCTTCCAAACGCCTAGCGGAATCTTTCGAGCAGCCGCAGCTTAGTCAAATCGGGGCTGTTGACCTGTCATCGTAGCTGTGTATTGAGAAGGCCAGTCCGGGCGCGAGATGAGGCATCCCCGGCGGAACTCGGGGGCGCGCTGCAAGCCGAATCGGCGCCACCGATATATGCCCAAGGCACTATATGTTTTCCGTTCTCGCCCGTGAAGGGTTCCTCAACACCGGTATCATGCCCAAACCACTGCACCACCAGCGCGCCCACCGCCTAGCGTTCGTGATTCGGCGACAGCCAGATATTCCACCAGATGGTGATGATCGCGAGGACGAGAAGCAGGACGTTGTGCGCACGCCACGAAATGTCCGCGAACCGGATGATCCTCCTGTCAGTCGCAATATAACCCTCTCCATTCCGGTCGCCCAGGAGTGGCTTCATCGCGTCCTCGTCGTCCTCGCGACTCTCACGCCCCCATTTCAGCACCTCAGACGCAAGACCCTTCTCCATCCGTATGATCAAAAGGCACAAGAGCCCAGCCACAACATGATCAACAGCCAGCGCAAATAAATGCATACTACAAGCTTAGTTGCTTAATTAATGTCTTATAGACTTGCTGCTTGCTTGTAAAGAGTATGTTTAGGTTTTATGTAGCAAACCTGCCTATGCATAGCGTTAATAAGTGACGTGTTAAGCGAGGCGCAAGTCATAGACAAAAATGTAGCTATTTCTTCACTCTGCCTACATGCTTCTCACAACATCCACTAAGCTTATTATCCCTCCTTGACTGTCCTAGCGAGTTGAGAGTGGGCCCTAAGAGCGGGACCGTACTTGAACATGATAAGAGGGATAAAAGACAAAACAGTGCCAATGAGGGAGAGGATGAGACCAGCATACTGGCTCCCAACGTTGTGGAAGAACTGAGAAGCGAAAAGAGGCGAGACAGCCCCGAGAGTGTTGCGGAAGAAGCCCTGAGCGGCAATCGCGGACGAGGAGCTTTCTCCATAACAGTCAGACGTGTAGCTGTAAGTCGACTCGAATATAAAGAAAATCCCAAAGGCAATAGGCGCGAGCGCTATGGCGGGACCAACCCAGCTAAGGCCACGGTATTGAGTGAAACTGTAGATGAACAGGCCAATCGGGAGGAAGCAAGCACCAAACATGGCACCATACAGGCGAGCTTCTGGTGGAACTGGGACGTTTTTTGCTTTGCACGCCTTTGAGACAGAGTTGTATTTCCAGCTTTGAAGGAAGTTGGCCGCAAATCCTAGAGTCGAGCCAATGGAGAGAGAGATGTATGGCAGCCCAGCTGTCGTCCGCAATTAGAACTACTAGTCTTGCACATGAACGGGTTTTGGGCTCTTAAACTGACCTATACCTTCGCGCCATCCGCGCTTTTCCTCGAAGGTGATTGGGATTACCGAAAGGAAAAGGAAGGTCACAAACCAAGCAAAAGCAATCCACAATCCAAACCAGAAAACGACAGGCTCCGTCACAAGCATGTGCGCAGCTTTCACGCTGGAGTCATGCAGCATCTTCTTCAGGCTGGTCTCTTGCAGCTCCACTTCCGTCTTGTAGCGTTCGTCACCGGTCGCCTCGCGCAAGGCGTTTGCTCGGTGGGAAAGAGTGACGCTACCACGAGTCTCCCGAAGGACAAAGAAGACGAAGATGAGGACTGGTACGCTTGCCAGGCCTTGGATGCCCTCTACCCATCGCCATCCCAGGGTTTCGTCGATGAAGCCGGCGTAGATTGGGGCGGCCACGGTACCAAGGATGGCAACGTACGAGAACAGCGCCATTGGCCTCGCCCTGAAGTCGGGCCTGTATATGTCGCTGAATGTACCGCCGACTAGAATAGTGCCAACGGAACCAAACAGGCCAGAGAGCGTACGCATGACCAGGATGGTTGCGATGTTATGCCCAAGAGCGAGCCCAACGAATACAACGATGTACAAGGCAAAGGCGCTGACATAGACGATTCGCCGGCCAACCATCTCGCAGAACGGCGCTAGGAATAGGGGAGCCAAGGCGCAGGCCATATTGAACGTGAACAGTCCCAGCTGTCCCAATTCAACTGAAACGCCCAGATCTTTCGTCATTCTCGCGATAGTCGAGCTGTATGCTGTTGTTCCGAGACCGACGAACAAGGTCATCAAGCAGAGCGCTATGCTGATAGTTGCTTTCCGCTTCCTAGTCCAGTTGAATGGGTCCTGTGGGTCGTCCGGGGTGAACCCGAGAACCACGTACTCCTCGCCCTTGATGGTTCGGAGCTCCGTTGTCGTCTCTGGTATGTCGACGTCAACCTTCTCAAGGTTGCCGTGAGGAGGACGGCTGGACTTGTCACCCTGCTTTTCAAGGTACTTGTAGCCGATAATTCGGCCGTGGGTGGGCCGGCCGTTCGGTTGAAGCTGGGAATCTGAGGAGGCATCTTCGGCCGGCTGAGGTCCCTGCATGACTGTCGAAACATTTGACCGTAAAAAGCAGTTAGTTCCTAAGGCTGCAGTACGGTTTGCCTCTCGATTCCCGAGATTGGTGTGAAAGTGACGAAGAGAACACAATACGAGTAGATGACTCGCCGTAATGTGTGCTAACGCTTGAGAATGTTCGTACGAGCATATCTTATAAATAGGACGCTGCCTGGAAGCTCTTTATTTCGTCGATCATCTTGGCTACTCTAAAGGAACGTCATTTGTCTGCAGAACCTTTGAGTACGGGACATTTTGCCTCTGGTTGGAAATCAAGCTCCTGGCTTTAGCTTCGACTAATTAAAGACGAGAAAGGTTTAAACGGCTGCTGCGGCGAGGTTTCTAGCATTTCCGTCTCATAATTCCAAGGTGAAATGATCATAGATATGACTCTACGCGGCAATCTACTGGTCAGTACCCGTAATTAATTAGCGGCCGGAATTTGCGGGACACGGTTTGGGGCCCAGCTGGACGTTTGAGTTTCCAGACACTCACATCACAACCGGGTCCACAAAATTGGGATATAAGGGTGTTGGACAAAAGTCCTCACCATCTTCCAGTACGCCCTGCCATGAAAGAAATCCTTGCCGGGGTACAGACAGGCATGCAGAACATATAGTCTACCAGGTCGGCGTACTCTTATTATTACTTTTGGGTCGGCGGCGTTTCGGGAAATGTCCAGTGGTGTCCCAGCGGCGTCCCACCTGGTGTTGACATAACCAACCAGAGACACGCGATGCAACAGCCGACCAAAGAGAAGGGTGAGCATGCCTCTAGAGCCGGACAGTATCGTCCCCAGTAACAGAGAATCACGTCACGAACGCATAATATTCACAACGTACTATTGATTGCGTATACATAGCTATTTTTGATATAACGCAATAGCAAAATAATTTACAACACTACATGGCTACCTTATTGTAGTATGTTGGTACCTCGGTGTTGGTACCTCGCAGGTGACTGCGATAAAAATCTATGACGCTTAGATTTTGTTGCTAATCAGTACACTGCTAAAATGCCTCGATCTTATGTCACTACCGCTATTCTTCTTCAAGCATCTGCGCGACACTGTATTTGATATTATTAAATCAATAGGATGAGCAGGCTTATGGAATCTATAGCTCCCCATTCATGTTCCTTGCCATCGCTCGCCAAGTCCAGTTGAAAATCTCAATCTTAAACCAAAGTAGGCAGCTGTTTAGATAAGGTAATCCACTGAATAATGTATTACTCTGTACATATAAAGAGATGTGCACGGGCGCCAGAGCCGCTGGAAACAGTGGGCGCAATGCGAACATCCCCACTTTAATAACGATACCATTGCAGCTTGCCTTACCTATCTCTATGGATATATGACATACTGTGACATGTAATAGACTAAAACAGATGCACCAGAGTTGAACGAGTTACATGCTGCGGAGGTTGATGCTGCTGCATATATAACATGATCGGCCTTTGCTGGACAGCCACCAGAAAAATTTCAACTTGTTCGCTACCTCACCACCTGCTTCTCTATTTAGCTTCTAGTTTACTTGTAAAATCTTACAACTTGCCATAATGGCCTCTTCTTGGGCTGTTCCACTAGACTACAGGACTAGCCAGTCGCCGTACTGGGTGGAGGTGTTCTCGGTCGCCGCATCGGTGAGAAGGGCACTGGATGACCCTTGTGTTCCATCTTTGTGTGGTTGCCCCGCGATGCTGACCACTGGTTGCAGCGGCCTGCTGAGCGTCCGGAGGTTATGACGTCCAAATTCGAGAGCACAATGCCGAGCAGGGCACGGCCTGCGTCGAATACGTCAAGCAGAACGTAAACTCTTACCCCGCAGCCAAGGCTCACAGTCATAAGGTCGGCACCGCTACGGCTCACCAGGACCTAGCCAGTGCTGTGAGCAACGCGTGGCTGGTCGTCGAGGCGATCCCCGAGAAGCTCGACCTCAAGATTTCAACCTTTTCCGAATTGGAGTCAGCCGCGCCCAAAGATGCCATCCTTGCGTCCAACTAGTCTTCGTATATATCCGGCGAAATGCGGGAAAAGGTCAAGGACGACACCAAGATGCGCATTCTAAACACCCACTACTACATGCCTCCGGACGCGATGACCGTCGAGCTTATGACGGACGGCTACACGGACCCCGAAGTCATATCGTTTCTGGTTGCACGGCAGAAGATGCCGGCACGGGACCCTACGTCGCCAGGAGGGAATCAGGACCGGACTTATCTTCAATCGTCTTTGGGCAGCAGTGAAGAGAGAGGTTTTGACCATCCTCGCCGAGGGCGTCTCCGTTCCGTCAGAGATCGACGAACTGTGGGTCAGCATGTTTTCTAGGGGCGACCATGGCCCCTGTCAAATGATGGACTGTATACAGCTACCCTTGCCGATCGGAATTGGATTAGGAGATGTGCTGACCTTGAGACAGAGGTCGGATTGGACACCGTCGCCTTCATTGAGGAGCACTACATCAAAGAGAGAGGCTTGTCTCTGGAGAAGACAGTGGACTATCTCAAGAAAGGCTTTCTCGATGGCGGTAAACTAGGCATGAAATCGCCAAATAGCGGCCTCTGCTCTCGCATCTACACGCTCCTTGCCGTAGACTTAGGTCTTGCAAGAAACTAGGTATCACTAACATCCAGCAGCGTCATGGAGATTTCTAGAAACAGAAAAGCGCAGAAGACTCTAGGAACTATGACTTGGCGATTTGGCCTAAATCGTCTTAGGGTTGTCTTCCATAACCCTAAGGTCTAAGGTTAATTCTGTTCAAATCAGTTGCGTCCAAGCCAAAGCATTGATTAGTCTTAAAAAAGTTAAGGTAAAGCCTATGTTTTGTCAGGTTAGGGTTATCTGTAATAACTTATTTCTACATTGCAATAGCGTTTAGGATAGGTTTAAAGGTTTGCAACATAGATATGCAATAGGAAATAAAGCAAAGACAGTGCAGCTAATTGACATAACAATAAATATAGCTTGGTTTTGCCATTTGTTTAACTATTATTGCCTAAATATCCCAATATACAATAATTTTCTGCTTAAGTTTAACCAATGCTGCCAAAATGGTTAAAAAGATAATAGAAGAAATAGTAATGCTAGTTAAAAAGCATAACATATTAGTATGCTATTTATGCAATAGTATAGTGCATTTAAAAGATAAAATTAAACAATATTTCTATACTTACAAAATAATTAGTCAAGTTTTAGCTTAGATTAAAAACTACTTTAGCATAATAGATTTAAATAACCTGCTAGATATACTTTTAGCAAACAAGTTAGCATTTATTAAAATGCTATATATATTGTATAGTTATAGCTACAAGCAATACTAGTATTTTATAGCTATGCAAGACAATATTATATATTATTAAAAAATAGCTATTTATAAGTTAGATAGGCTATACTATAAAAAAAATGCAGTTGCAGTTATAGTTATTTATATAATGCTAGCTTTTGCATTACTAGATTGTTGCTAAAGGCAATAACAATAAAAAAAACAATAGTATAACTAAAGACAATGCAATAGAGATTATAATTATAAAGTACAAGGCAAAGCTTAAGGCTAAAAATACTGCATAGCTTTAAAAAAGCAATATAAAAGAAAGCTTAAACTAAAACTTGCTATAAGTTAAGCAGACTAGATAAATGCAATATTTTAGTATATGCAACTTGCTTAAGGTTTACAGCATAGTAAAATAAGTTAATGCAATAAATGCAAAAAGTTAGCAAATATATAGCAAAGACAAAAAAGCTGCAAGAAAATAATTATTGCTAATACTATTTAGAAAAAGCTTTAACTATAAGATTAAGCATTGCTACTAGCAGCTAAACAATATGCTAACCAAAACGCTTTAATAGTTAGCTAGCATCTTAACAATAGTATTAAATAGCATGCTATTTAAATGCAAAAGTAAAAAGGCATTAATAAGCAAATACTATGCTATTAGGCAATGCTATTTAAGCTTTTACTAGCAAGCATATTAACTAAAGCATAAAAAGGTATTTAAGTAGTAAGATGTTAGCTTTATAGACAAGTAGTAAAGCTTGCTAGGCAATATTATATATAAGCTAGACAGCAAAAGCATTAGCAGTAGCAACAATAGCAGCTTTTTTAGTAGTAAAGAAAAAAAAAAGCAAAAGATAAAAAGAAAAAAAAAAGTAAAAATGCTACTAATTTGCAAAACATAGCATTTAACTAAGCTGTTTTTTTATTTTTAATATAGTTAATTAAGTAGCATATTAGTAGCAATATATATGCAAACCTACTACTTTGCTTTTATACTATACTTAGTATTCTAAAATAGCTATTTAGATATATAAAGCTATATTTATATATTAAAATGCTTGCAGTTATAATATAATAAATATAGCTATTATTGCTTAAAACTATATTTAAAAGGCAAACTGTTACGCTTTGAAAGCCTAGGTTAATATTGCTTTAGCTTTTACGCGCAAGGCTTGGAAAAGCCTAGTAGCTAAGGTAGCTTAGTCTGCTGCATAAGTAGCTTTAAGTGATTAACGCAAGCATAGCTTTTAATTGGAAAGCCTTGTAATTAGTATAGTTTTACCTTGCAGGGTAGGAAAGTTTAGCTAGCCTAGTTGACAGTCTTACAAGGTCTTTGCAAGAGGCTTGCGTAGAGACTGCTAGGTAGCTTTAAGTTAAAGACTGCAATAGACTTGCCTAAAGGTTTACAAAGGCAAGCTTTAATATACATTCTAGCCAAAAGCTACTTAAGATAGTTTCCTATCTAATTTACTAGCAATACTGTCGCAACTGCCTTCTCTTTTAAAACCTATGCTAATTAGCTACCTTGTATAAGTTAGTTAGACTAATTACCTCTATGCTTCTGTTTTGCTGCTAACCTAAGTCTTGCAACCTGTTATAACTTTAAAGCCTTTACCTTCAAATACAGCGACAAGCATAGGCTATGCTTGTAGAAAACGTTATGTAATTTGAAATGGCGCTAGTAAAGATAGGAGGCAGAGTTTGTAGAGAAATAGAAGGTAGAGCTTGTAGACATTTTTAGCAGTAAAATTGACAAAATTGATATGCGTATAAAGCTTAAATGCAGGCAAAATCTTTAGTGCTATTTTTAAGTTAGTAAAATGCTTGTAGGTAGGAAAAGCTATAGGTTTTGTTTGTTAGCATTACCTAAGCTAGTATAGCGTTATAGAGGCTAACAATGCATTAGCTTGTTGTCTAGGGTAAATAGAGGCAAATAGTAGTGTAAGGCTATAGTTGTAACCATTTAGTAGTTAGCTAAGACATGCATTTAAACTACTATAGAGCTATTTGTTTGTTTGCCTAAATACTTATTTCTAATATGCAAGTGTGGAATTAAATGCATAGCAGGCAAGATTGTTAGTTATTTGCAAGCAAAGCATAAGTCTATCAAGCCTAGCAAATAGTTAAGGATTGCAGAATTGATAAGCCAAATCCTAGACATTACAAGAACCTAGGATAAGTTGAAAGAGTTTAAGTTCTTACTACCTACCATTTTACCTATCTTGTTTATTAAGCTACTAGTTGTTAGTTTAAAGTGCAACTAATGCAACTTTGTTAGCATAAAGGTAAAAGAAATGCAGCAATATTGCTAGAATGATTATAGATAGGCAAATAATTAGAGTAAAGGCAGTAATGTAGTAAAAAAAGCAAAGCAAAAGCAGGTTATACTATAGATAATAGGCATGTATTGTTAGTGATTTTTCTAGTTAGGCTTTAGAAGTAGTTATTTTAAGGTTAGCTAGGGTAGCAAGCTAGTAGTAGTAGCAAAGGTAAGTGCAAAAACATTAAAAAAGTAGCTGATATAAATTTATGCAACTTAGATAGTGCAGTTTAAGTCAAAAAGGCAGTTAATTAAGATAAGCAATAAGAAGGCTAAGCTAAATAGGTAGTTAGGCTGCATTAGTTGGCTAATGCATTTAAAAGGTTTAGACTTAGCTTAGTTGCGCAGTATAGTTAAGCTAATTAGCAAGGACAAAGTAATGTTATAGCAGATGTGGAAAAGCATAAAGCAGGTAATAGAGTAGGCAAAAGAGGCAGTAGTAAAGCAGTATAGGCATGCAATGTTATTCAAGATTAACAAAAAGGAAGTTTATGTTAAATAGAAGAAGCTGTTTAATAGGCAGATAGAGAAAGATATGTAGGCAGATTACAAAAAAGTATACTGCAAGTTGTTATGTTATATGCAGCAGATATAAGAATAGGATGATAAGAATTAGCTGCTATATATATTTACCAAAAAGCAAGGTAATTTGTTTGACAAGTTTTGCAAGGCAGTAGAAAAGCGTATGCAGGTAGAGAGCATAATGCTGTTAGATAAGATAGAGTGGCAGAGGCGTGAAGACTAGGTAGACTAGATAGACTAGTTGTATTTAGATGCAATAGTTGCATTTTTTAACTATTAATACAAAGACATGCTATACAAAAGTGTATTAATTAGCAGTTTAGCAGTGTTAGAATTGCATAATAATAACAGTTGGTATAAGCTAAAGGATTACATGCCAAAGTATTTAGCAGTTATTAAGGTAGTGTAGATATTAGTTGTATTAGTTAGTGGTTAAGTAGCAAGATAAGGTAGTAGCATTAAAGAAGACAATAAATGCAAAGAAGGTATAAAAGGTAGCAACTGTTACGCCCTAAAAGCCTAGGTCAATATTGCCTTAGCCTCTACGCGCTAGGCCTAGGAAAGCCTAGTGGCTAAGGTAGCTTAGTTTGCCGCATAAGTAGCTTTAAGTGATTAGCGCAAGCGCAGCCTTTAATTGGAAAGCCTTGTAATTAGTATAGTCCTGCCTTGCAAGGTAGGAAGGTCTAGCTAGCCTAGTCAACAGTCTTATAAGGTCTTTGCAAGGGGCTTGCATAGGGACTGCTAGGCAGCTTTAAGTTAAAGACTGCAATAGACTTGCCTAAAGGTTTACAAGAGCAGGCTTTAATATACATTCTAGCTAAAAGGCTACTTGAGATAGTTTCTTACCTGATTTACTAGCAATACTGTCGCAACTGCCTTCTCTCTCAAAACCCATGCCAATTAGCCACCTTGTATAAGTCAGTTAGACTAATCACTTCTATGCCTTTATCTTGCTGCCAACCTAAGTCTTGCAACCTGTTACAACTTTAAAGCCTCTTTCAACAAGCTTGCTATACAGCATGCTTTTGCTTTTAATTCAATACACTAACCTTACTAAATTCCACAATGTCAAATAACAATAATAACGCTAGCGCGCCTAATTAACCTAGCGTTGACTTTGCCGCTAGCCTTGCGTTAGACTTTCCTACTACTGCCTTACTAGCTAGACAAGTAGCTTTTACTGCTACAAACCTAAAGAGCTACCTAGCCTACAATATCAACTATGTCTACTTCTACTTGCATAGGCAGATCTAATACTACATAAATAGCGCTTATATTTTAAGTAACTAGCTAGCTGCTTTTGTTAAAGCAGTAAAGCTTTGCAACAAAGCGCAGCAACTTACTAGCCTAGATTTAGAGACTAACGACAAGTTATTGCAACCTACTAGTATGCTAGGCCTAAGTATAGTCTAAGAGAGCTAACTAGCTACCCTCTAGCCTAAGAATATAGCTGCAAATCCAGCTTAAAGAGCTTGCCAAGAGCCTAATCAAAGGTCTTACCAGGCCTCTAGTCAAAGGTCTTACTTAAGACCTTACTAGCTGTCCCTTGACAAAGACAGCAAGCTTAATAATTACTTTAAAGCCTACTCTAGCTTAAAAGGCACCTATATTAACAAGATTATCATACTAAAGGCTAATAAGAGCCTTGCCAACTACTACGCCTAGTTTAACAACCTTAAGACTGCTTTTATTGCAAACCTTAACTAGTACTAGACTGCTAATATATAGGTTGCCTTTGCTACTAGTTACTTTAACTAGACTATAAAAAACCGTTAGCATATAGCAATTAACACCTACCTATACATATGCCGCCACTAGTGTAAATTTGTCTGCTAGGTTTAACAAAACCACTCCTATACACAAGCCAACTATCAAGACAACCTTCAAAAGTAGTTCAAAGCCTAGCAAAAGGATAGTAAAAGCCTAGTTAACTTCTATACCTAACTAAAGTCTCTAGCTTTTAAAGCTAGCTAGACAATTAGCTACAACCTTCTCTTACACTAATTTACTAGCTAGCTGCATAACAGCCTTGTACAAATCAACTACATTAGTGTTGCTACTAATTAGCTGCTTAACAATGCCTAGAAGGTTTAGAAAACTTATAATACTAACAAGCCTTAACCTAACCAAGACTTTATAGGCAATAACTAGTCTTATAGCAAGGACTGCAACAAACACCTAGCTAACAATAACTATAGCAGTAACTATAACAACTGTAGCAATTGCAGTTAAGGCTTCTAGTTACAACCCTCTAGCAAGATAACTAACGCTGAAAAGCAATGCTGCAAAGACTAGCGCCTTTGCTTTAAATATGGTAAGGCAAGGCATATTTCAAAGGACTGCTAAGGTTAGTATAACCTAAACCTACCTGCTAATACTATCACAACAACCTTTTTAACAGCATCTGCAGGCGCTGCCTACAAGGCTAAGGCTTAACTAGCTACTACTAGAAAGGTTACAAAGCTTGACAATAACACTAATGTTAACTATGCTATGTTTAATTTTAACAAGTATATTGCTAAGCGCTAAAAAAACGATTAGAAAGCTATATAGTCTTTAACGCAAGCTTTACTAACTACCTAGAAGCAGTTAAGGCAGTTAACACCTAGGGAAAAGTAGCTATTAATAGCAGGGCTAAGAAGGTCTTAATTAGCCTAAACATTTACACTAAGTTAGACTTAGTAGCTTTTGACTATGTTAGACTAATAGGCTTAAAGCCTTGCTAGCAATGCAAGCATAACTACTTAATACTAGAAATTAAAAGTGCTAGCAAGACTATAGTAAAAACCTATAGAGTCTACCACCTGCGCCTTAAACTTACTAACTGCTAAAAGCATAGCGTTAAAGTAATTAGGCTCTTTGTAGCAGTCAATAGCGATTTGTTTGACGCCTTAGTCTTAGTAGGCTAGCCTATTTTGCAAAACCTAAAGATTAATATTTACAATGCTAATGCTATGTAAGAGTACTTTTGCTGCCTGCAAATCTAGCTGGTAAAGATTAGTGAATTTACCTAAAAGAACCTTATGCAAGTAAAGGTCTATGTCTTTAAAGTCTAGGCACAATACTAGCCTTTAGTCGCTAAAGATAACAAAGACAACCCTCTAGAAAACTCTAGTCTCTTAGACTTTTAACAATTACTGCAGCGCCTAGTTAATCACAATAGCAACATATTTGATAGTTGCTAGGCAAAGCTACTGCCTTTTTATAAAGAGAGCAATCACATAATTAATATAATACCTAGTAAATCACTACCTTTCTAGCATATATTTAACCTCTTCCTTGCAGAACTGCAAGTCTTAAAAGACTTTATTAACAACGCTTTGGAAAAGGGTATTATCAAGGAGTCTGTTAGCCTTGCTAAAGCTTCTATACTCTTTGTCTCTAAGAAAGATAAGACTTAGGGTTAGGGTTAGGGTTAGGGTTAGGGTTAGGGTTAGGGTTAGGGTTAGGGTTAGGGTTAGGGTTAGGGTTAGGGTTAGGGTTAGGGTTA